>NW_026961325.1:0-235000 GCF_963924245.1 Chroicocephalus ridibundus
CCCACGCCCGAAGAGCCAGGAGGGAAAGCCGTGCCTCGTTGGAAAGCTCTTTGGCAGCCGCTCGCGTGGCCCCACAGCCCGTGGGGCTGCGGGCTTTGCGGCGGCCGTCAGCCTCGGCGCCACCGGCGCCCACGTGTCGCCGCCGCGCCAGCCTGCGAAGCATTTTCCGGTAGGGCCGCGGCTCTGGCCACAGCTCCCACGCCCGAAGAGCCAGGAGGGAAAGCCGTGCCTCGTTGGAAAGCTCTTTGGCAGCCGCTCGCGTGGAACCACAGCCCGTGGGGCTGCGGGCTTTGCGGCGGCCGTCAGCCTCGGCGCCTCCTGCGCCCACCTGGCGGCGCCGCGCAGGCCTGCGAAGCATTTTCCAGTAGGGCCGCGGCTCTGGCCACAACTCCCTCGCCCGAAGAGCAAGGATTGAAAGCCGTGCCTCGTTGGAAAGCTCTTGGGCAGCTGCTCGCGTGGCCCCACAGCCCGTGGGGCTGCGGGCTTTGCAGCGGCCGTCAGCCTCGGCGCCACCGGCACCCACCTGGCGCCGCCATGCCAGCCTGCGAAGCATTTTCCTGTAGGGTCGCGGCTCTGGCCACAGCTCCCACGCCCGAAGAGCCAGGAGGGAAAGCCGTGCCTCGTTGGAAAGCTCTTTGGCAGCCGCTCGCGTGGCCCCACAGCCCGTGGGGCTGCGGGCTTTGCGGCGGCCGTCAGCCTCGGCTCCACCGGCGCACATGTGGCGCCGCCGCGCCAGCCTCCGAAGCATTTTCCGGTAGGGCCGCGGCTCTGGCCACAGCTCCCTCGCCCGAAGAGCAAGGATTGAAAGCCGTGCCTCGTTGGAAAGCTCTTTGGCAGCCGCTCGCATGGCCCCACAGCCCGTGGGGCTGCGGGCTTTGCGGCGGCCGTCAGCCTCGGCGACACCGGCGCCCACCTGGCGCCGCCACGCCAGCCTGCGAAGCATTTTCCGGTAGTGCTGCGTTTCTGGCCACAGCTCCCATGCCCGAAGAGCCAGGAGGGAAAGCCGTGCCTCGTTGGAAAGCTCTTTGGCAGCCGCTCGCGTGGCCCCACAGCCCGTGGGGCTGCGGGCTTTGCGGCGGCCGTCAGCCTCGGCGCCACCGGCGCCCACCTGGCGCCGCCGCGCCAGCCTGCGAAGCATTTTCCGGTAGGGCCGCGGCTCTGGCCACAGCTCCCACGCCCGAAGAGCCAGGAGGGAAAGCCGTGCCTCGTTGGAAAGCTCTTTGGCAGCCGCTCGCGTGGCTCAACAGCCCGTGGGGCTGCGGGCTTTTCGGCGGCCGTCAGCTTTGGAGACACCGGCCCCAACGTGGCGCCGCCGCGCCAGCCTGCGAAGCATTTTCCGGTAGGGCCGCGGCTCTGGCCACAGCTCCCACGCCCGAAGAGCCAGGAGGGAAAGCCATGCCTCGTTGGAAAGCTCTTTGGCAGCCGCTCGCGTGGCCCCACAGCCCGTGGGGCTGCGGGCTTTGCGGCGGCCGTCAGCCCTGGCGCCTCCTGCGCCCACCTGGCGCCGCCGCGCAGGGCTGCGAAGCATTTTCCGGTACGGCCGCGGCTCTGGCCACAGCTCCCACGCCCGAAGAGCCAGGAGGGAAAGCCGTGCCTCGTTGGAAAGCTCTTTGGCAGCCGCTCGCGTGGCCCCACAGCCCGTGGGGCTGTGGGCTTTGCGGCAGCCGTCAGCCTCGGCGCCACTGGCGCCCACCTTCCTCCGCTGCGCCAGCCTGCGAAGCATTTTCCGGTAGGGCCGCGGCTCTGGCCACAGCTCCCACGCCCGAAGAGCCAGGAGGGAAAGCCGTGCCTCGTTGGAAAGCTCTTTGGCAGCCGCTCGCGTGGCCCCACAGCCCGTGGGGCTGCGGACTTTGCGGCGGCCGTCAGCCTCGGCGACACCAGCGCCCACGTGGCACCGCCGCGCCAGCCTGCGAAGCATTTTCCGGTAGGGCCGCGGCTCTGGCCACAGCTCCCACGCCCGAAGAGCAAGGATTGAAAGCCGTGCCTCGTTGGAAAGCTCTTTGGCAGCCGCTCGCATGGCCCCACAGCCCGTGGGGCTGCGGGCTTTGCGGCGGCCGTCAGCCTCGGTGACACCGGCGCCCACCTGGCAGCGCCGCGCCAGCCTCCGAAGCATTTTCCGGTAGGGATGCGTTTCTGGCCACAGCTCCCACGCCCGAAGAGCCAGGAGGGAAAGCCGTGCCTCGTTGGAAAGCTCTTTGGCAGCCGCTCGCGTGGCCCCACAGCCCGTGGGGCTGCGGGCTTTGCGGCGGCTTTCAGCCTCGGCGCCACCGGCGCCCACCTGGCGCCGACGCACCAGCCTGCGAAGCATTTTCCGGTAGGGCCGCGGCTCTGGCCACAGCTCCCACGCCCGAAGAGCCAGGAGGGAAAGCCATGCCTCGTTGGAAAGCTCTTTGGCAGCCGCTCGCGTGGCCCCACAGCCCGTGGGGCTGCGGGCTTTGCGGCGGCTGTCAGCCTCGGCGCCACCGGCGCACACGTGGCGCCGCCGCGCCAGCCTGCGAATCATTTTCCGGTAGGGTTCGGCTCTGGCCACAGCTCCCACGCCCAAAGACCAAGGAGGGAAAGCCGTGCCTCGTTGGAAAGCTCTTTGGCAGCCGCTCGCGTGGCCCCACAGCCCGTGGGGCTGCGGGCTTTGCGGCGGCCGTCAGCCTCGGCGCCTACTGCGCCCACCTGGCGCAGCCGCGCAGGCCTGCGAAACATTTTCCGGTAGGGCCGCGGCTCTGGCCACAGCTCCCACGCCCGAAGAGCCAGGAGGGAAAGACGTGCCTCGTTGGAAAGCTCTTTGGCAGCCGCTCGCGTGGCCCCACAGCCCGTGGGGCTGCGGGCTTTGCGCCGGCCGTCAGCCTCGGCGACACCGGCGCCCACCTTGCTCTGCTGCGTCAGCCTGCGAAGCATTTTCAGGAAGGGCCACGGCTCTGGCCACAGCTCCCACGCCCGAAGAGCCAGGAGGGAAAGCCGTGCCTCGTTGGAAAGCTCTTTGGCAGCCGCTCGCGTGGCCCCACAGCCCGTGGGGCTGCGGGCTTTGCGGTGGCCGTCAGCCTCGGTGCCACCGGCGCACATGTTGCGCTGCCGCGTCAGCCTGCGAAGCATTTTCGGGAAGGGCCGCGGCTCTGGCCACATCTCCCACGCCCGAAGACCAAGGAGGGAAAGCCGTGCCTCGTTGGAAAGCTCTTTGGCAGCCGCTCGCGTGGCCCCACAGCCCGTGCGGCTGCGGGCTTTGTGGCGGCCGTCAGCCTCGGCGACACCGGCGCCCACCTTGCTCTCCCGCGTCAGCCTGCGAAGCATTTTCGGGAAGGGCCACGGCTCTGGCCACAGCTCCCACGCCCGAAGAGCCAGGAGGGAAAGCCGTGCCTCGTTGGAAAGCTCTTTGGCAGCCGCTCGCGTGGCCCCACAGCCCGTGGGGCTGCGGGCTTTGCGGCGGCCGTCAGCCTCGGCGCCACCGGCGCCCACGTGTCGCCGCCGCGCCAGCCTGCGAAGCATTTTCCGGTAGGGCCGCGGCTCTGGCCACAGCTCCCACGCCCGAAGAGCCAGGAGGGAAAGCCGTGCCTCGTTGGAAAGCTCTTTGGCAGCCGCTCGCGTGGAACCACAGCCCGTGGGGCTGCGGGCTTTGCGGCGGCCGTCAGCCTCGGCGCCTCCTGCGCCCACCTGGCGGCGCCGCGCAGGCCTGCGAAGCATTTTCCAGTAGGGCCGCGGCTCTGGCCACAACTCCCTCGCCCGAAGAGCAAGGATTGAAAGCCGTGCCTCGTTGGAAAGCTCTTGGGCAGCTGCTCGCGTGGCCCCACAGCCCGTGGGGCTGCGGGCTTTGCAGCGGCCGTCAGCCTCGGCGCCACCGGCACCCACCTGGCGCCGCCATGCCAGCCTGCGAAGCATTTTCCTGTAGGGTCGCGGCTCTGGCCACAGCTCCCACGCCCGAAGAGCCAGGAGGGAAAGCCGTGCCTCGTTGGAAAGCTCTTTGGCAGCCGCTCGCGTGGCCCCACAGCCCGTGGGGCTGCGGGCTTTGCGGCGGCCGTCAGCCTCGGCTCCACCGGCGCACATGTGGCGCCGCCGCGCCAGCCTCCGAAGCATTTTCCGGTAGGGCCGCGGCTCTGGCCACAGCTCCCTCGCCCGAAGAGCAAGGATTGAAAGCCGTGCCTCGTTGGAAAGCTCTTTGGCAGCCGCTCGCATGGCCCCACAGCCCGTGGGGCTGCGGGCTTTGCGGCGGCCGTCAGCCTCGGCGACACCGGCGCCCACCTGGCGCCGCCACGCCAGCCTGCGAAGCATTTTCCGGTAGTGCTGCGTTTCTGGCCACAGCTCCCATGCCCGAAGAGCCAGGAGGGAAAGCCGTGCCTCGTTGGAAAGCTCTTTGGCAGCCGCTCGCGTGGCCCCACAGCCCGTGGGGCTGCGGGCTTTGCGGCGGCCGTCAGCCTCGGCGCCACCGGCGCCCACCTGGCGCCGCCGCGCCAGCCTGCGAAGCATTTTCCGGTAGGGCCGCGGCTCTGGCCACAGCTCCCACGCCCGAAGAGCCAGGAGGGAAAGCCGTGCCTCGTTGGAAAGCTCTTTGGCAGCCGCTCGCGTGGCTCAACAGCCCGTGGGGCTGCGGGCTTTTCGGCGGCCGTCAGCTTTGGAGACACCGGCCCCAACGTGGCGCCGCCGCGCCAGCCTGCGAAGCATTTTCCGGTAGGGCCGCGGCTCTGGCCACAGCTCCCACGCCCGAAGAGCCAGGAGGGAAAGCCATGCCTCGTTGGAAAGCTCTTTGGCAGCCGCTCGCGTGGCCCCACAGCCCGTGGGGCTGCGGGCTTTGCGGCGGCCGTCAGCCCTGGCGCCTCCTGCGCCCACCTGGCGCCGCCGCGCAGGGCTGCGAAGCATTTTCCGGTACGGCCGCGGCTCTGGCCACAGCTCCCACGCCCGAAGAGCCAGGAGGGAAAGCCGTGCCTCGTTGGAAAGCTCTTTGGCAGCCGCTCGCGTGGCCCCACAGCCCGTGGGGCTGTGGGCTTTGCGGCAGCCGTCAGCCTCGGCGCCACTGGCGCCCACCTTCCTCCGCTGCGCCAGCCTGCGAAGCATTTTCCGGTAGGGCCGCGGCTCTGGCCACAGCTCCCACGCCCGAAGAGCCAGGAGGGAAAGCCGTGCCTCGTTGGAAAGCTCTTTGGCAGCCGCTCGCGTGGCCCCACAGCCCGTGGGGCTGCGGACTTTGCGGCGGCCGTCAGCCTCGGCGACACCAGCGCCCACGTGGCACCGCCGCGCCAGCCTGCGAAGCATTTTCCGGTAGGGCCGCGGCTCTGGCCACAGCTCCCACGCCCGAAGAGCAAGGATTGAAAGCCGTGCCTCGTTGGAAAGCTCTTTGGCAGCCGCTCGCATGGCCCCACAGCCCGTGGGGCTGCGGGCTTTGCGGCGGCCGTCAGCCTCGGTGACACCGGCGCCCACCTGGCAGCGCCGCGCCAGCCTCCGAAGCATTTTCCGGTAGGGATGCGTTTCTGGCCACAGCTCCCACGCCCGAAGAGCCAGGAGGGAAAGCCGTGCCTCGTTGGAAAGCTCTTTGGCAGCCGCTCGCGTGGCCCCACAGCCCGTGGGGCTGCGGGCTTTGCGGCGGCTTTCAGCCTCGGCGCCACCATCGCCCACCTGGCGCCGACGCACCAGCCTGCGAAGCATTTTCCGGTAGGGCCGCGGCTCTGGCCACAGCTCCCACGCCCGAAGAGCCAGGAGGGAAAGCCATGCCTCGTTGGAAAGCTCTTTGGCAGCCGCTCGCGTGGCCCCACAGCCCGTGGGGCTGCGGGCTTTGCGGCGGCTGTCAGCCTCGGCGCCACCGGCGCACACGTGGCGCCGCCGCGCCAGCCTGCGAATCATTTTCCGGTAGGGTTCGGCTCTGGCCACAGCTCCCACGCCCAAAGACCAAGGAGGGAAAGCCGTGCCTCGTTGGAAAGCTCTTTGGCAGCCGCTCGCGTGGCCCCACAGCCCGTGGGGCTGCGGGCTTTGCGGCGGCCGTCAGCCTCGGCGCCTACTGCGCCCACCTGGCGCAGCCGCGCAGGCCTGCGAAACATTTTCCGGTAGGGCCGCGGCTCTGGCCACAGCTCCCACGCCCGAAGAGCCAGGAGGGAAAGACGTGCCTCGTTGGAAAGCTCTTTGGCAGCCGCTCGCGTGGCCCCACAGCCCGTGGGGCTGCGGGCTTTGCGCCGGCCGTCAGCCTCGGCGACACCGGCGCCCACCTTGCTCTGCTGCGTCAGCCTGCGAAGCATTTTCAGGAAGGGCCACGGCTCTGGCCACAGCTCCCACGCCCGAAGAGCCAGGAGGGAAAGCCGTGCCTCGTTGGAAAGCTCTTTGGCAGCCGCTCGCGTGGCCCCACAGCCCGTGGGGCTGCGGGCTTTGCGGTGGCCGTCAGCCTCGGTGCCACCGGCGCACATGTTGCGCTGCCGCGTCAGCCTGCGAAGCATTTTCGGGAAGGGCCGCGGCTCTGGCCACAGCTCCCACGCCCGAAGACCAAGGAGGGAAAGCCGTGCCTCGTTGGAAAGCTCTTTGGCAGCCGCTCGCGTGGCCCCACAGCCCGTGCGGCTGCGGGCTTTGTGGCGGCCGTCAGCCTCGGCGACACCGGCGCCCACCTTGCTCTCCCGCGTCAGCCTGCGAAGCATTTTCGGGAAGGGCCACGGCTCTGGCCACAGCTCCCACGCCCGAAGAGCCAGGAGGGAAAGCCGTGCCTCGTTGGAAAGCTCTTTGGCAGCCGCTCGCGTGGCCCCACAGCCCGTGGGGCTGCGGGCTTTGCGGCGGCCGTCAGCCTCGGCGCCACCGGCGCCCACCTGGTGCCGCCGCGCCAGCCTGCGAAGCATTTTCCGGTAGGGCCGCGGCTCTGGCCACAGCTCCCACGCCCGAAGAGCCAGGAGGGAAAGCCATGCCTCGTTGGAAAGCTCTTTGGCAGCCGCTCGCGTGGCCCCACAGCCCGTGGGGCTGCGAGCTTTGCGGCGGCCGTCAGCCTCGGCTCCACCGGCGCACATGTGGCGCCGCCGCGCCAGCCTCCGAAGCATTTTCCGGTAGGGCCGCGGCTCTGGCCACAGCTCCCTCGCCCGAAGAGCAAGGATTGAAAGCCGTGCCTCGTTGGAAAGCTCTTTGGCAGCCGCTCGCATGGCCCCACAGCCCGTGGGGCTGCGGGCTTTGCGGCGGCTGTCAGCCTCGGCGACACCGGCGCCCACCTGGCGCCTCCACGCCAGCCTGCGAAGCATTTTCCGGTAGTGCTGCGTTTCTGGCCACAGCTCCCATGCCCGAAGAGCCAGGAGGGAAAGCTGTGCCTCGTTGGAAAGCTCTTTGGCAGCCGCTCGCGTGGCCCCACAGACCATGGGGCTGTGGGCTTTGCGGCAGCCGTCAGCCTCGGCGCCACCGGCGCACACCTTCCTCCGCTGCGCCAGCCTGCGAAGCATTTTCTGGTAGGGCCGCGGCTCTGGCCACAGCTCCCACGCCTGAAGAGCCAGGAGGGAAAGCCGTGCCTCGTTGGAAAGCTCTTTGGCAGCCGCTCGCGTGGCCCCACAGTCCGTGGGGCTGCGGGCTTTGCGGCAGCCGTCAGCCTCGGCGCCACCGGCGCCCACCTGGTGCCGACGCACCAGCCTGCGAAGCATTTTCCGGTAGTGCTGCGTTTCTGGCCACAGATCCCACGCCCGAAGAGCCAGGAGGGAAAGCTGTGCCTCGTTGGAAAGCTCTTTGGCAGGCGCTCGCGTGGCCCCAAAGACCATGGGGCTGTGGGCTTTGCGGCAGCCATCAGCCTCGGCGCCACCGGCGCCCACCTTCCTCCGCTGCGCCAGCCTGCGAAGCATTTTCCTGTAGGGCCGCGGCTCTGGCCACAGCTCCCACGCCTGAAGAGCCAGGAGGGAAAGCCGTGCCTCGTTGGAAAGCTCTTTGGCAGCCGCTCGCGTGGCCCCACAGTCCGTGGGGCTGTGGACTTTGCGGCGGCCGTCGGCCTCGGCGACACCAGCGCCCAAGTGGCACCGCCGCGCCAGCCTGCGAAGCATTTTCCGGTAGGGCCGCGGCTCTGGCGTCAGCTCCCACGCCCGAAGAGCAAGGATTGAAAGCCGTGCCTCGTTGGAAAGCTCTTTGGCAGCCGCTCGCATGGCCCCACAGCCCGTGGGGCTGCGGGCTTTGCGGCGGCCGTCAGCCTTGGCGCCACCGGCGCCACCTGGCACCGCTGCGCCAGCCTGCGAAGCATTTTCCGGTAGTGCTGCGTTTCTGGCCACAGCTCCCATGCCCGAAGAGCCAGGAGGGAAAGCCGTGCCTCGTTGGAAAGCTCTTTGGCAGCCGCTCGCGTGGCCCCACAGCCCGTGGGGCTGCGGGCTTTGCGGCGGCCGTCAGCCTCGGCGCCACCGGCGCCCACCTGGCGCCGACGCGCCAGCCTGCGAAGCATTTTCTGGTAGGGCCGCGGCTCTGGCCACAGCTCCCACGCCCGAAGAGGAAGGATTGAAAGCCGTGCCTCGTTGGAAAGCTCTTTGGCAGCCGCTCGCGTGGCCCCACAGCCCGTGGGGCTGCAGGCTTTGCGGCGGCCGTCAGCCTCGGTGACACCGGCGCCCACCTGGCAGCGCCGCGCCAGCCTCCGAAGCATTTTCTGGTAGTGCTGCGTTTCTGGCCACAGCTCCCACGCCCGAAGAGCCAGGAGGGAAAGCCGTGCCTCGTTGGAAAGCTCTTTGGCAGCCGCTCGCGTGGCCCCACAGCCCGTGGGGCTCCGGGCTTTGCTGCGGCTTTCAGCCTCGGCGCTACCGGCGCCCACCTGGCGCCGACGCACCGGCCTGCGAAGCATTTTCCGGTAGGGCCGCGGCTCTGGCCACAGCTCCCACGCCCGAAGAGCCAGGAGGGAAAGCCATGCCTCGTTGGAAAGCTCTTTGGCAGCCGCTCGTGTGGCCCCACAGCCCGTGGGGCTGCGGGCTTTGCGGCGGCTTTCAGCCTCGGCGCCACCGGCGCCCACCTGGCGCCGACGCACCAGCCTGCGAAGCATTTTCCGGTAGGGCCGCGGCACTGGCCACAGCTCCCACGCCCGAAGACCAAGGAGGGAAAGCCGTGCCTCGTTGGAAAGCTCTTTGGCAGCCGCTCGCGTCGCCCCACAGCCCGTGGGGCTCCGGGCTTTGCGGCGTCCGTCAGCCTCGGCGCCACCGGCGCCCACCTTGCTCTGCTGCGTCAGCCTGCGAAGCATTTTCCGATAGGGCCACGTCTCTAGCGACAGCTCCCACGACCGAAGAGCCAGGATGGAAAGCCATGCCTCGTTGGAAAGCTCTTTGGCAGCCGCTCGCGTGGCCCCACAGCCCGTGGGGCTGCGGGCTTTGCGGCGGCCGTCAGCCTCGGCGTCACCGGTGCACACGTCGCGCCGCCGCGCCAGCCTATGAATCATTTTCCGGTAGGGCCGCGGCTCTGGCCACAGCTCCCACGCCCGAAGACCAAGGAGGGAAAGCCGTGCCTCGTTGGAAAGCTCTTTGGCAGCCGCTCGCGTGGCCCCACAGCCCGTGGGGCTGCGGGCTTTGCGGCGGCCGTCAGCCTCGGCGCCACCGGCGCCCACGTGGGGCCCCCGAGCCAGCCTGTGAAGCATTTTCCGGTAGGGCCGCGGCTCTGGCGACAGCTCCCACGCCCGAAGACCAAGGAGGGAAAGCCGTGCCTCGTTGGAAAGCTCTTTGGCAGACGCTCGCGTGGCCCCACAGACCATGGGGCTGCGGGATTTGCGGCGGCCTTCAGCCTCGGCGCCCACTTGGCGCCGCCGCGCCAGCCTGCGAAGCATTTTCGGGTAGGGCCGCGGCTCTAGCCACACCTCCCACGCCCGAAGACCAAGGAGAGAAAGCCGTGCCTCGTTGGAAAGCTCTTTGGCAGCCGCTCGCGTGGCCCCACAGCCTGTGGGGCTGCGGGCTTTGCGGCGGCCGTCAGCTTCGGAGACACCGGCGCCCACGTGTCGCCGCCGCGCCAGCCTGCGAAGCATTTTCCGGTAGGGCCGCGGCTCTGGCGATAGCTCCCACGCCCGAAGAGCCAGGAGGGAAAGCCGTGCCTCGTTGGAAAGCTCTTTGGCAGCCGCTCGCGTGGCCCCACAGCCCGTGGGGCTGCGGGCTTTGCGGCGGCCGTCAGCCTCGGTGACACCGGCGCCCACCTGGCAGCGCCGCGCCAGCCTCCGAAGCATTTTCCGGTAGTGCTGCGTTTCTGGCCACAGCTCCCACGCCCGAAGAGCCAGGAGGGAAAGCCGTGCCTCGTTGGAAAGCTCTTTGGCAGCCGCTCGCGTGGCCCCACAGCCCGTGGGGCTCCGGGCTTTGCGGCGGCTTTCAGCCTCGGCGCTACCGGCGCCCAGCTGGCGCCGACGCACCAGCCTGCGAAGCATTTTCCGGTAGGGCCGCGGCTCTGGCCACAGCTCCCACGCCCGAAGAGCCAGGAGGGAAAGCCATGCCTCGTTGGAAAGCTCTTTGGCAGCCGCTCGCGTGGCCCCACAGCCCGTGGGGCTGCGGGCTTTGCGGCGGCCGTCAGCCTCGGCGCCACCGGCGCACACGTGGCGCCGCCGCGCCAGCCTGCGAATCATTTTCCGGTAGGGTCGCGGCTCTGGCCACAGCTCCCACGCCCAAAGACCAAGGAGGGAAAGCCGTGCCTCGTTGGAAAACTCTTTGGCAGCCGCTCGCGTGGCCCCACAGACCATGGGGCTGCGGGCTTTGCGTCGGCCGTCAGCCTCGGCGCCACCGGCGCCCACCTTGCTCTTCTGCGTCAGCCTGCGAAGCATTTTCCGGTAGGGCCACGTCTCTGGCGACAGCTCCCACGCCCGAAGAGCCAGGATGGAAAGCCGTGCCTCGTTGGAAAGCTCTTTGGCAGCCTCTCGCGTAGCCCCAAAGACCATGGGGCTGTGGGCTTTGCGCCGGCCGTCAGCCTCGGCGCCACCGGCGCCCACCTGGCGCCGACGCACCAGCCTGCGAAGCATTTTCCGGTAGTGCTGCGTTTCTGGCCACAGCTCCCACGCCCGAAGAGCCAGGAGGGAAAGCTGTGCCTCATTGGAAAGCTCTTTGGCAGGCGCTCGCGTGGCCCCAAAGACCATGGGGCTGTGGGCTTTGCGGCAGCCGTCAGCCTCGGCGCCACCGGCGCCCACCTTCCTCCGCTGCGCCAGCCTGCGAAGCATTTTCCGGTAGGGCCGCGGCTCTGGCCACAGCTCCCACGCCTGAAGAGCCAGGAGGGAAAGCCGTGCCTCGTTGGAAAGCTCTTTGGCAGCCGCTCGCGTGGCCCCACACTCCGTGGGGCTGTGGACTTTGCGGCGGATGTCGGCCTCGGCGACACCAGCGCCCAAGTGGCACCGCCGCGCCAGCCTGCGAAGCACTTTCCGGTAGTGCTGCGTTTCTGGCCACAGCTCCCACGCCCGAAGAGCCAGGAGGGAAAGCCGTGCCTCGTTGGAAAGCTCTTTGGCAGCCCCTCGCGTGGCCCCACAGACCATGGGGCTGCGGGCTTTGCGGCGGCTGTCAGCCTCGGCGCCACCGGCGCCCACCTGGCGCCGACGCGCCAGCCTGCGAAGCATTTTCCGGTAGGGCCGCGGCTCTGGCCACAGCTCCCACGCCAGAAGAGCCAGGAGGGAAAGCCGTGCCTCGTTGGAAAGCTCTTTGGCAGCCGCTCGAGTGGCTCAACAGCCCGTGGGGCTGCGGGCTTTTCGGCGGCCGTCAGCTTCGGAGACACCGGCCCCCAGGTGGCGCCGCCGCGCCAGCCTGCGAAGCATTTTCCGGTAGGGCCGCGGCTCTGGCCATAGCTCCCACGCCCGAAGAGCCAGGAGGGAAAGCCATGCCTCGTTGGAAAGCTCTTTGGCAGCCGCTCGCGTGGCCCCACAGCCCGTGGGGCTGCGGGCTTTGCGGCGGCCGTCAGCCCTGGCGCCTCCTGCGCCCACCTGGCGCCGCCGCGCAGGCCTGCGAAGCATTTTCCGGTAGGGCCGCGGCTCTGGACACAGCTCCCACGCCCGAAGAGCCAGGAGGGAAAGCCGTGCCTCGTTGGAAAGCTCTTTGGCAGCCGCTCGCGTGGCCCCACAGCCCGTGGGGCTGCGGGCTTTGCGGTGGCCGTCAGCCTCGGCGACACCAGCGCCCACGTGGCACCGCCGCGCCAGCCTGCGAAGCATTTTCGGGTAGGGCCGCGGCTCTGGCCACAGCTCGCACGCCCGAAGAGCAAGGATTGAAAGCCGTGCCTCGTTGGAAAGCTCTTTGGCAGCCGCTCGCATGGCCCCACAGCCCGTGGGGCTGCGGGCTTTGCGGCGGCCGTCAGCCTCGGTGACACCGGCGCCCACGTGGCACCGCCGCGCCAGCCTCCGAAGCATTTTCCGGTAGTGCTGCGTTTCTGGCCACAGCTCCCACGCCCGAAGACCAAGGAGGGAAAGCCGTGCCTCGTTGGAAAGCTCTTTGGCAGCCGCTTGCGTGGCCCCACAGCCCGTGGGGCTGCGGGCTTTGCGGCGGCCGTCAGCCTCGGCGCCACCGGCACCCACGTGGCGCCGCCGTGCCAGCCTGCGAAGAATTTTCCGGTAGGGCCGCGGCTCTGGCCACAGCTCCCTCGCCCGAAGAGCAAGGATTGAAAGCCGTGCCTCGTTGGAAAGCTCTTTGGCAGCCACTCGCGTGGCCCCAAAGACCATGGGGCTGTGGGCTTTGCGGCAGCCGTCAGCCTCGGCGCCACTGGCGCCCACCTTCCTCCGCTGCGCCAGCCTGCGAAGCATTTTCCGGTAGGGCCGCGGCTCTGGCCACAGCTCCCACGCCCGAAGAGCCAGGAGGGAAAGCCGTGCCTCGTTGGAAAGCTCTTTGGCAGCCGCTCGCGTGGCCCCACAGTCCGTGGGGCTGCGGACTTTGCGGCGGCCGTCAGCCTCGGCGACACCAGCGCCCACGTTGCACCGCCGCGCCAGCCTGCGAAGCATTTTCCGGTAGGGCCACGGCTCTGGCCACAGCTCGCACGCCCGAAGAGCAAGGATTGAAAGCCGTGCCTCGTTGGAAAGCTCTTTGGCAGCCGCTCGCATGGCCCCACAGCCCGTGGGGCTGCGGGCTTTGCGGCGGCCGTCAGCCTCGGTGACACCGGCGCCCACGTGGCACCGCCGCGCCAGCCTCCGAAGCATTTTCCGGTAGTGCTGCGTTTCTGGCCACAGCTCCCACGCCCGAAGACCAAGGAGGGAAAGCCGTGCCTCGTTGGAAAGCTCTTTGGCAGCCGCTCGCGTGGCCCCACAGCCCGTGGGGCTGCGGACTTTGCGGCGGCCGTCAGCCCTGGCGCCTCCTGCGCCCACCTGGCGCCGCCGCGCAGGCCTGCCAAGCATTTTCCGGTAGGGCCGCGGCTCTGGACACAGCTCCCACGCCCAAAGAGCCAGGAGGGAAAGCCGTGCCTCGTTGGAAAGCTCTTTGGCAGCCGCTCGCGTGGCCCCACAGCCCGTGGGGCTGCGGGCTTTGCGGCGGCCGTCAGCCTCGGCGACACCGGCGCCCACGTGGCGCCGCCGTGCCAGCCTGCGAAGCATTTTCCGGTAGGGCCGCGGCTCTGGCCATAGCTCCCTCGCCCGAAGAGCAAGGATTGAAAGCCGTGCCTCGTTGGAAAGCTCTTTGGCAGCCGCTCGCGTGGCCCCAAAGACCATGGGGCTGTGGGCTTTGCGGCAGCCGTCAGCCTCGGCGCCACTGGCGCCTACCTTCCTCCGCTGCGCCAGCCTGCGAAGCATTTTCCGGTAGGGCCGCGGCTCTGGCCACAGCTCCCACGCCCGAAGAGCCAGGAGGGAAAGCCGTGCCTCGTTGGAAAGCTCTTTGGCAGCCGCTCGCGTGGCCCCACAGTCCGTGGGGCTGCGGACTTTGCGGCGGCCGTCAGCCTCGGCGACACCAGCGCCCACGTGGCACCGCCGCGCCAGCCTGCGAAGCATTTTCGGGTAGGGCCGCGGCTCTGGCCACAGCTCGCACGCCCGAAGAGCAAGGATTGAAAGCCGTGCCTCGTTGGAAAGCTCTTTGGCAGCCGCTCGCATGGCCCCACAGCCCGTGGGGCTGCGGGCTTTGCGGCGGCCGTCAGCCTCGGCGACACCGGCGCCCACGTGGCACCGCCGCGCCAGCCTCCGAAGCATTTTCCGGTAGTGCTGCGTTTCTGGCCACAGCTCCCACGCCCGAAGACCAAGGAGGGAAAGCCGTGCCTCGTTGGAAAGCTCTTTGGCAGCCGCTCGCGTGGCCCCACAGCCCATGGGGCTGCGGGCTTTGCGGCGGCTTTCAGCCTCGGCGCCACCGGCGCCCACCTGGCGCCGACGCACCAGCCTGCGAAGCATTTTCCGGTAGGGCCGCGGCTCTGGCCACAGCTCCCACGCCCGAAGAGCCAGGAGGGAAAGCCATGCCTCGTTGGAAAGCTCTTTGGCAGCCGCTCGCGTGGCCCCACAGCCCGTGGGGCTGCGGGCTTTGCGGCGGCCGTCAGCCTCGGCGCCACCGGCGCACACGTGGCGCCGCCGCGCCAGCCTGCGAATCATTTTCCGGTAGGGTCGCGGCTCTGGCCACAGCTCCCACGCCCAAAGACCAAGGAGGGAAAGCCGTGCCTCGTTGGAAAGCTCTTTGGCAGCCGCTCGCGTGGCCCCACAGCCCGTGGGGCTGCGGGCTTTGCGGCGGCCGTCAGCCTCGGCGCCCACTTGGCGCCGCCGCGCCAGCCTGCGAAGCATTTTCGGGTAGGGCCGCGGCTCTGGCCACAGCTCCCACGCCCGAAGACCAAGGAGAGAAAGCCGTGCCTCGTTGGAAAGCTCTTTGGCAGCCGCTCGCGTGGCCCCACAGCCTGTGGGGCTGCGGGCTTTGCGGCGGCCGTCAGCTTCGGAGACACCGGCGCCCACGTGTCGCCGCCGCGCCAGCCTGCGAAGCATTTTCCGGTAGGGCCGCGGCTCTGGCGATAGCTCCCACGCCCGAAGAGCCAGGAGGGAAAGCCGTGCCTCGTTGGAAAGCTCTTTGGAAGCCGCTCGCGTGGCCCCACAGCCCGTGGGGCTGCGGGCTTTGCGGCAGCCGTCAGCATCGGCGGCATTGGCGCCCACGTGGCGCCGCCGCGCCAGCCTGCGAAGCATTTTCCGGTAGGGCCGCGGTTCTGGCCACAGCTCCCACGCCCGAAGACCAAGGATTGAAAGCCGTGCCTCGTTGGAAAGCTCTTTGGCAGCCGCTCGCATGGCCCCACAGCCCGTGGGGCTGCGGGCTTTGCGGCGGCCGTCAGCCTCGGCGCCACCGGCGCCCACCTGGCACCGCCGCGCCAGCCTGCGAAGCATTTTCCGGTAGTGCTGCGTTTCTGGCCACAGCTCCCACGCCCGAAGAGCCAGGAGGGAAAGCCGTGCCTCGTTGGAAAGCTCTTTGGCAGCCGCTCGCGTGGCCCCGCAGCCCGTGGGGCTGCGGGCTTTGCGGCGGCCGTCAGCCTCGGCGCCACCGGCGCCCACCTGGCGCCGACGCGCCAGCCTGCGAAGCATTTTCCGGTAGGGCCGCGGCTCTGGCCACAGCTCCCACGCCAGAAGAGCCAGGAGGGAAAGCCGTGCCTCGTTGGAAAGCTCTTTGGCAGCCGCTCGCGTGGCCCCACAGTCCGTGGGGCTGCGGACTTTGCGGCGGCCGTCAGCCTCGGCGACACCAGCGCCCACGTTGCACCGCCGCGCCAGCCTGCGAAGCATTTTCCGGTAGGGCCGCGGCTCTGGCCACAGCTCGCACGCCCGAAGAGCAAGGATTGAAAGCCGTGCCTCGTTGGAAAGCTCTTTGGCAGCCGCTCGCATGGCCCCACAGCCCGTGGGGCTGCGGGCTTTGCGGCGGCCGTCAGCCTCGGTGACACCGGCGCCCACGTGGCACCGCCGCGCCAGCCTCCGAAGCATTTTCCGGTAGTGCTGCGTTTCTGGCCACAGCTCCCACGCCCGAAGACCAAGGAGGGAAAGCCGTGCCTCGTTGGAAAGCTCTTTGGCAGCCGCTCGCGTGGCCCCACAGCCCGTGGGGCTGCGGGCTTTGCGGCGGCTTTCAGCCTCAGCGCTACCGGCGCCCACCTGGCGCGGCCGCGCCAGCCTGCGAAGCATTTTCCGGTAGGGCCGCGGCTCTGGCCACAGCTCCCACGCCCGAAGAGCCAGGAGGGAAAGCCATGCCTCGTTGGAAAGCTCTTTGGCAGCCGCTCGCGTGGCCCCACAGCCCGTGGGGCTGCGGGCTTTGCGGCGGCCGTCAGCCTCGGCGCCCACTTGGCGCCGCCGCGCCAGCCTGCGAAGCATTTTCGGGTAGGGCCGCGGCTCTGGCCACAGCTCCCACGCCCGAAGACCAAGGAGAGAAAGCCGTGCCTCGTTGGAAAGCTCTTTGGCAGCCGCTCGCGTGGCCCCACAGCCCGTGGGGCTGCGGGCTTTGCGGCGGCCGTCAGCTTCGGAGACACCGGCGCCCACTTGGCGCCGCCGCGCCAGCCTGCGAAGCATTTTCCGGTAGGGCCGCGGCTCTGGCGATAGCTCCCACGCCCGAAGAGCCAGGAGGGAAAGCCGTGCCTCGTTGGAAAGCTCTTTGGCAGCCGCTCGCATGGCCCCACAGCCCGTGGGGCTGCGGGCTTTGCGGCGGCCGTCAGCCTCGGCGCCACCGGCGCCCACGTGGGGCCCCCGAGCCAGCCTGTGAAGCATTTTCCGGTAGGGCCGCGGCTCTGGCGACAGCTCCCACGCCCGAAGACCAAGGAGGGAAAGCCGTGCCTCGTTGGAAAGCTCTTTGGCAGCCGCTCGCGTGGCCCCACAGACCATGGGGCTGCGGGCTTTGCGGCGGCCGTCAGCCTCGGCGCCCACTTGGCGCCGCCGCGCCAGCCTGCGAAGCATTTTCCGGTAGGGCCGCGGCTCTGGCCACAGCTCCCACGCCCGAACACCAAGGAGAGAAAGCCGTGCCTCGTTGGAAAGCTCTTTGGCAGCCGCTCGCGTGGCCCCACAGCCTGTGGCGCTGCGGGCTTTGCGGCGGCCGTCAGCTTCGGAGACACCGGCGCCCACGTGTCGCCGCCGCGCCAGCCTGCGAAGCATTTTCCGGTAGGGCCGCGGCTCTGGCGATAGCTCCCACGCCCGAAGAGCCAGGAGGGAAAGCCGTGCCTCGTTGGAAAGCTCTTTGGCAGCCGCTCGCGTGGCCCCACAGCCCGTGGGGCTTCGGGCTTTGCGGCAGCCGTCAGCATCGGCGCCACCGGCGCCCGCCTTCCTCCGCTGCGCCAGCCTGCGAAGCATTTTCCGGTAGGGCCGCGGCTCTGGCCACAGCTCCCACGCCCGAAGACCAAGGAGGGAAAGCCGTGCCTCGTTGCAAAGCTCTTTGGCAGCCGCTCGCGTGGCCCCACAGCCCGTGGGGCTGCGGGCTTTGCGGAGGCCGTCAGCCTCGGCGCCACCGGCGCCCACATGGCGCCGCCGCGCCAGCCTGTGAAGCATTTTCCGGTAGGGCCGCGGCTCTGGCGACAGCTCCCACGCCCGAAGAGCCAGGATGGAAAGCCGTGCCTCGTTGGAAAGCTCCTTGGCAGCCGCTCGCGTGGCCCCACAGCCCGTGGGGCTGCGGGCTTTGCAGCGTCCGTCAGTCTCGGCGCCACCGGCGCCCACCATGCTCTGCTGCGTGAGCCTGCGAAGCATTTTCCGGTGGGGCCACGGCTCTGGCGACAGCTCCCACACCCGAAGACCAAGGAGGGAAAGCTGTGCCTCGTTGGAAAGCTCTTTGGCAGCCGCTCGCGTGGCCCCACAGCCCGTGGGGCTGCGGGCTTTGCGGCGGCCGTCAGTCTCGGCGCCACCGGCGCCCACGTGGCGCCGCCGCGCCAGCCTGTGAAGCATTTTCGGGTAGGGCCGCGGCTCTGGCCACAGCTCCCACGGCCGAAGACCATGGAGAGAAAGCCGTGCCTCGTTGGAAAGCTCTTTGGCAGCCGCTCGCGTGGCCCCACAGACCATGGGGCTGCGGGCTTTGCGGCGGCCGTCAGCCTCGGCGCCCACTTGGCGCCGCCGCGCCAGCCTGCGAAGCATTTTCGGGTAGGGCCGCGGCTCTGGCCACAGCTCCCACGCCCGAAGACCAAGGAGAGAAAGCCGTGCCTCGTTGGAAAGCTCTTTGGCAGCCGCTCGCGTGGCCCCACAGCCTGTGGGGCTGCGGGCTTTGCGGCGGCCGTCAGCTTCGGAGACACCGGCGCCCACGTGTCGCCGCCGCGCCAGCCTGCGAAGCATTTTCCGGTAGGGCCGCGGCTCTGGCCACAGCTCCCACGCCCGAAGAGCCAGGAGGGAAAGCCGTGCCTCGTTGGAAAGCTCTTTGGCAGCCGCTCGCGTGGCCCCACAGCCCGTGGGGCTGCGGGCTTTGCGGCGGCCGTCAGCCTCGGCGCCACCGGCGCCCACGTGGGGCCCCCGAGCCAGCCTGTGAAGCATTTTCCGGTAGGGCCGCGGCTCTGGCGACAGCTCCCACGCCCGAAGACCAAGGAGGGAAAGCCGTGCCTCGTTGGAAAGCTCTTTGGCAGCCGCTCGCGTGGCCCCACAGACCATGGGGATGCGGGCTTTGCGGCGGCCGTCAGCCTCGGCGCCCACTTGGCGCCGCCGCGCCAGCCTGCGAAGCATTTTCGGGTAGGGCCGCGGCTCTGGCCACAGCTCCCACGCCCGAAGACCCAGGAGGGAAAGCCGTGCCTCGTTGGAAAGCTCTTTGGCAGCCGCTCGCGTGGCCCCACAGCCTGTGGGGCTGCGGGCTTTGCGGCGGCCGTCAGCTTCGGAGACACCGGCGCCCACGTGTCGCCGCCGCGCCAGCCTGCGAAGCATTTTCCGGTAGGGCCGCGGCTCTGGCGATAGCTCCCACGCCCGAAGAGCCAGGAGGGAAAGCCGTGCCTCGTTGGAAAGCTCTTTGGCAGCCGCTCGCGTGGCCCCACAGCCCATGGGGCTGCGGGCTTTGCGGCAGCCGTCAGCGTCGGCGCCACCGGCGCCCGCCTTCCTCCGCTGCGCCAGCCTGCGAAGCATTTTCCGGTAGGGCCGCGGCTCTGGCCACAGCTCCCACGCCCGAAGAGCCAGGAGGGAAAGCCATGCCTCGTTGGAAAGCTCTTTGGCAGCCGCTCGCGTGGCCCCAAAGCCCGTGGGGCTGCGGGCTTTGCGGCGGCCGTCAGCCTCGGCGCCACCGGCGCCCACCTGGCGCCGCCGCGCCATCCTGTGAAGCATTTTCCGGTAGGGCCGCGGCTCTGGCCACAGCTCCCACGCCCGAAGACCAAGGAGGGAAAGCCGTGCCTCGTTGGAAAGCTCTTTGGCAGCCGCTCGCGTGGCCCCACAGCCCGTGGGGCTGCGGGCTTTGCGGAGGCCGTCAGCCTCGGCGCCACCGGCGCCCACATGGCGCCGCCGCGCCAGCCTGTGAAGCATTTTCCAGTAGGGCCGCGGCTCTGGCGACAGCTCCCACGCCCGAAGAGCCAGGAGGGAAAGCCGTGCCTCGTTGGAAAGCTCCTTGGCAGCCGCTCGCGTGGCCCCACAGCCCGTGGGGCTGCGGGCTTTGCAGCGTCCGTCAGTCTCGGCGCCACCGGCGCCCACCTTGCTCTGCTGCGTGAGCCTGCGAAGCATTTTCCGGTAGGGCCACGGCTCTGGCGACAGCTCCCACGCCCGAAGACCAAGGAGGGAAAGCTGTGCCTCGTTGGAAAGCTCTTTGGCAGCCGCTCGCGTGGCCCCACAGCCCGTGGGGCTGCGGGCTTTGCAGCGTCCGTCAGTCTCGGCGCCACCGGCGCCCACGTGGCGCCGCCGCGCCAGCCTGTGAAGCATTTTCGGGTAGGGCCGCGGCTCTGGCCACAGCTCCCACGCCCGAAGACCAAGGAGAGAAAGCCGTGCCTCGTTGGAAAGCTCTTTGGCAGCCGCTCGCGTGGCCCCACAGCCTGTGGGGCTGCGGGCTTTGCGGCGGCCGTCAGCTTCGGAGACACCGGCGCCCACGTGTCGCCGCCGCGCCAGCCTGCGAAGCATTTTCCGGTAGGGCCGCGGCTCTGGCGATAGCTCCCACGCCCGAAGAGCCAGGAGGGAAAGCCGTGCCTTGTTGGAAAGCTCTTTGGCAGCCGCTCGCGTGGCCCCACAGCCCGTGGGGCTGCGGGCTTTGCGGCAGCCGTCAGCGTCGGCGCCACCGGCGCCCGCCTTCCTCCGCTGCGCCAGCCTGCGAAGCATTTTCCGGTAGGGCCGCGGCTCTGGCCACAGCTCCCACGCCCGAAGAGCCAGGAGGGAAAGCCATGCCTCGTTGGAAAGCTCTTTGGCAGCCGCTCGCGTGGCCCCAAAGCCCGTGGGGCTGCGGGCTTTGCGGCGGCCGTCAGCCTCGGCGCCACCGGCGCCCACCTGGCGCCGCCGCGCCATCCTGTGAAGCATTTTCCGGTAGGGCCGCGGCTCTGGCCACAGCTCCCACGCCCGAAGACCAAGGAGGGAAAGCCGTGCCTCGTTGGAAAGCTCTTTGGCAGCCGCTCGCGTGGCCCCACAGCCCGTGGGGCTGCGGGCTTTGCGGAGGCCGTCAGCCTCGGCGCCACCGGCGCCCACATGGCGCCGCCGCGCCAGCCTGTGAAGCATTTTCCAGTAGGGCCGCGGCTCTGGCGACAGCTCCCACGCCCGAAGAGCCAGGAGGGAAAGCCGTGCCTCGTTGGAAAGCTCCTTGGCAGCCGCTCGCATGGCCCCACAGCCCGTGGGGCTGCGGGCTTTGCAGCGTCCGTCAGTCTCGGCGCCACCGGCGCCCACCTTGCTCTGCTGCGTGAGCCTGCGAAGCATTTTCCGGTAGGGCCACGGCTCTGGCGACAGCTCCCACGCCCGAAGACCAAGGAGGGAAAGCTGTGCCTCGTTGGAAAGCTCTTTGGCAGCCGCTCGCGTGGCCCCACAGCCCGTGGGGCTGCGGGCTTTGCAGCGTCCGTCAGTCTCGGCGCCACCGGCGCCCACGTGGCGCCGCCGCGCCAGCCTGTGAAGCATTTTCGGGTAGGGCCGCGGCTCTGGCCACAGCTCCCACGCCCGAAGACCATGGAGAGAAAGCCGTGCCTCGTTGGAAAGCTCTTTGGCAGCCGCTCGCGTGGCCCCACAGACCATGGGGCTGCGGGCTTTGCGGCGGCCGTCAGCCTCGGCGCCCACTTGGCGCCGCCGCGCCAGCCTGCGAAGCATTTTCGGGTAGGGCCGCGGCTCTGGCCACAGCTCCCACGCCCGAAGACCAAGGAGAGAAAGCCGTGCCTCGTTGGAAAGCTCTTTGGCAGCCGCTCGCGTGGCCCCACAGCCTGTGGGGCTGCGGGCTTTGCGGCGGCCGTCAGCTTCGGAGACACCGGCGCCCACGTGTCGCCGCCGCGCCAGCCTGCGAAGCATTTTCCGGTAGGGCCGCGGCTCTGGCGATAGCTCCCACGCCCGAAGAGCCAGGAGGGAAAGCCGTGCCTCGTTGGAAAGCTCTTTGGCAGCCGCTCGCGTGGCCCCACAGCCCGTGGGGCTGCGGGCTTTGCGGCGGCCGTCAGCCTCGGTGACACCGGCGCCCACCTGGCAGCGCCGCGCCAGCCTCCGAAGCATTTTCCGGTAGTGCTGCGTTTCTGGCCACAGCTCCCACGCCCGAAGAGCCAGGAGGGAAAGCCGTGCCTCGTTGGAAAGCTCTTTGGCAGCCGCTCGCGTGGCCCCACAGCCCGTGGGGCTCCGGGCTTTGCGGCGGCTGTCAGCCTCGGCGCTACCGGCGCCCAGCTGGCGCCGACGCACCAGCCTGCGAAGCATTTTCCGGTAGGGCCGCGGCTCTGGCCACAGCTCCCACGCCCGAAGAGCCAGGAGGGAAAGCCATGCCTCGTTGGAAAGCTCTTTGGCAGCCGCTCGCGTGGCCCCACAGCCCGTGGGGCTGCGGGCTTTGCGGCGGCCGTCAGCCTTGGCGCCACCGGCGCACACGTGGCGCCGCCGCGCCAGCCTGCGAATCATTTTCCGGTAGGGTCGCGGCTCTGGCCACAGCTCCCACGCCCAAAGACCAAGGAGGGAAAGCCGTGCCTCGTTGGAAAACTCTTTGGCAGCCGCTCGCGTGGCCCCACAGACCATGGGGCTGCGGGCTTTGCGTCGGCCGTCAGCCTCGGCGCCACCGGCGCCCACCTTGCTCTGCTGCGTCAGCCTGCGAAGCATTTTCCGGTAGGGCCACGTCTCTGGCGACAGCTCCCACGCCCGAAGAGCCAGGATGGAAAGCCGTGCCTCGTTGGAAAGCTCTTTGGCAGCCTCTCGCGTAGCCCCAAAGACCATGGGGCTGTGGGCTTTGCGCCGGCCGTCAGCCTCGGCGCCACCGGCGCCCACCTGGCGCCGACGCACCAGCCTGCGAAGCATTTTCCGGTAGTGCTGCGTTTCTGGCCACAGCTCCCACGCCCGAAGAGCCAGGAGGGAAAGCTGTGCCTCATTGGAAAGCTCTTTGGCAGGCGCTCGCGTGGCCCCAAAGACCATGGGGCTGTGGGCTTTGCGGCAGCCGTCAGCCTCGGCGCCACCGGCGCCCACCTTCCTCCGCTGCGCCAGCCTGCGAAGCATTTTCCGGTAGGGCCGCGGCTCTGGCCACAGCTCCCACGCCTGAAGAGCCAGGAGGGAAAGCCGTGCCTCGTTGGAAAGCTCTTTGGCAGCCGCTCGCGTGGCCCCACACTCCGTGGGGCTGTGGACTTTGCGGCGGATGTCGGCCTCGGCGACACCAGCGCCCAAGTGGCACCGCCGCGCCAGCCTGCGAAGCACTTTCCGGTAGTGCTGCGTTTCTGGCCACAGCTCCCACGCCCGAAGAGCCAGGAGGGAAAGCCGTGCCTCGTTGGAAAGCTCTTTGGCAGCCCCTCGCGTGGCCCCACAGACCATGGGGCTGCGGGCTTTGCGGCGGCTGTCAGCCTCGGCGCCACCGGCGCCCACCTGGCGCCGACGCGCCAGCCTGCGAAGCATTTTCCGGTAGGGCCGCGGCTCTGGCCACAGCTCCCACGCCAGAAGAGCCAGGAGGGAAAGCCGTGCCTCGTTGGAAAGCTCTTTGGCAGCCGCTCGAGTGGCTCAACAGCCCGTGGGGCTGCGGGCTTTTCGGCGGCCGTCAGCTTCGGAGACACCGGCCCCCACGTGGCGCCGCCGCGCCAGCCTGCGAAGCATTTTCCGGTAGGGCCGCGGCTCTGGCCACAGCTCCCACGCCCGAAGAGCCAGGAGGGAAAGCCATGCCTCGTTGGAAAGCTCTTTGGCAGCCGCTCGCGTGGCCCCACAGCCCGTGGGGCTGCGGGCTTTGCGGCGGCCGTCAGCCCTGGCGCCTCCTGCGCCCACCTGGCGCCGCCGCGCAGGCCTGCGAAGCATTTTCCGGTAGGGCCGCGGCTCTGGACACAGCTCCCACGCCCGAAGAGCCAGGAGGGAAAGCCGTGCCTCGTTGGAAAGCTCTTTGGCAGCCGCTCGCGTGGCCCCACAGCCCGTGGGGCTGCGGGCTTTGCGGTGGCCGTCAGCCTCGGCGACACCAGCGCCCACGTGGCACCGCCGCGCCAGCCTGCGAAGCATTTTCCGGTAGGGCCGCGGCTCTGGCCACAGCTCGCACGCCCGAAGAGCAAGGATTGAAAGCCGTGCCTCGTTGGAAAGCTCTTTGGCAGCCGCTCGCATGGCCCCACAGCCCGTGGGGCTGCGGGCTTTGCGGCGGCCGTCAGCCTCGGTGACACCGGCGCCCACGTGGCACCGCCGCGCCAGCCTCCGAAGCATTTTCCGGTAGTGCTGCGTTTCTGGCCACAGCTCCCACGCCCGAAGACCAAGGAGGGAAAGCCGTGCCTCGTTGGAAAGCTCTTTGGCAGCCGCTCGCGTGGCCCCACAGCCCGTGGGGCTGCGGGCTTTGCGGCGGCCGTCAGCCTCGGCGCCACCGGCACCCACGTGGCGCCGCCGTGCCAGCCTGCGAAGAATTTTCCGGTAGGGCCGCGGCTCTGGCCACAGCTCCCTCGCCCGAAGAGCAAGGATTGAAAGCCGTGCCTCGTTGGAAAGCTCTTTGGCAGCCGCTCGCGTGGCCCCAAAGACCATGGGGCTGTGGGCTTTGCGGCAGCCGTCAGCCTCGGCGCCACTGGCGCCCACCTTCCTCCGCTGCGCCAGCCTGCGAAGCATTTTCCGGTAGGGCCGCGGCTCTGGCCACAGCTCCCACGCCCGAAGAGCCAGGAGGGAAAGCCGTGCCTCGTTGGAAAGCTCTTTGGCAGCCGCTCGCGTGGCCCCACAGTCCGTGGGGCTGCGGACTTTGCGGCGGCCGTCAGCCTCGGCGACACCAGCGCCCACGTTGCACCGCCGCGCCAGCCTGCGAAGCATTTTCCGGTAGGGCCGCGGCTCTGGCCACAGCTCGCACGCCCGAAGAGCAAGGATTGAAAGCCGTGCCTCGTTGGAAAGCTCTTTGGCAGCCGCTCGCATGGCCCCACAGCCCGTGGGGCTGCGGGCTTTGCGGCGGCCGTCAGCCTCGGTGACACCGGCGCCCACGTGGCACCGCCGCGCCAGCCTCCGAAGCATTTTCCGGTAGTGCTGCGTTTCTGGCCACAGCTCCCACGCCCGAAGACCAAGGAGGGAAAGCCGTGCCTCGTTGGAAAGCTCTTTGGCAGCCGCTCGCGTGGCCCCACAGCCCGTGGGGCTGCGGGCTTTGCGGCGGCCGTCAGCCCTGGCGCCTCCTGCGCCCACCTGGCGCCGCCGCGCAGGCCTGCGAAGCATTTTCCGGTAGGGCCGCGGCTCTGGACACAGCTCCCACGCCCAAAGAGCCAGGAGGGAAAGCCGTGCCTCGTTGGAAAGCTCTTTGGCAGCCGCTCGCGTGGCCCCACAGCCCGTGGGGCTGCGGGCTTTGCGGCGGCCGTCAGCCTCGGCGACACCGGCGCCCACGTGGCGCCGCCGTGCCAGCCTGCGAAGCATTTTCCGGTAGGGCCGCGGCTCTGGCCATAGCTCCCTCGCCCGAAGAGCAAGGATTGAAAGCCGTGCCTCGTTGGAAAGCTCTTTGGCAGCCGCTCGCGTGGCCCCAAAGACCATGGGGCTGTGGGCTTTGCGGCAGCCGTCAGCCTCGGCGCCACTGGCGCCTACCTTCCTCCGCTGCGCCAGCCTGCGAAGCATTTTCCGGTAGGGCCGCGGCTCTGGCCACAGCTCCCACGCCCGAAGAGCCAGGAGGGAAAGCCGTGCCTCGTTGGAAAGCTCTTTGGCAGCCGCTCGCGTGGCCCCACAGTCCGTGGGGCTGCGGACTTTGCGGCGGCCGTCAGCCTCGGCGACACCAGCGCCCACGTGGCACCGCCGCGCCAGCCTGCGAAGCATTTTCCGGTAGGGCCGCGGCTCTGGCCACAGCTCGCACGCCCGAAGAGCAAGGATTGAAAGCCGTGCCTCGTTGGAAAGCTCTTTGGCAGCCGCTCGCATGGCCCCACAGCCCGTGGGGCTGCGGGCTTTGCGGCGGCCGTCAGCCTCGGCGACACCGGCGCCCACGTGGCACCGCCGCGCCAGCCTCCGAAGCATTTTCCGGTAGTGCTGCGTTTCTGGCCACAGCTCCCACGCCCGAAGACCAAGGAGGGAAAGCCGTGCCTCGTTGGAAAGCTCTTTGGCAGCCGCTCGCGTGGCCCCACAGCCCATGGGGCTGCGGGCTTTGCGGCGGCTTTCCGCCTCGGCGCCACCGGCGCCCACCTGGCGCCGATGCACCAGCCTGCGAAGCATTTTCCGGTAGGGCCGCGGCTCTGGCCACAGCTCCCACGCCCGAAGAGCCAGGAGGGAAAGCCGTGCCTCGTTGGAAAGCTCTTTGGCAGCCGCTCGCGTGGCCCCACAGCCCGTGGGGCTGCGGGCTTTGCGGCGGCCGTCAGCCTCGGCGCCACCGGCGCACACGTGGCGCCGCCGCGCCAGCCTGTGAATCATTTTCCGGTAGGGTCGCGGCTCTGGCCACAGCTCCCACGCCCAAAGACCAAGGAGGGAAAGCCGTGCCTCGTTGGAAAGCTCTTTGGCAGCCGCTCGCGTGGCCCCACAGCCCGTGGGGCTGCGGGCTTTGCGGCGGCCGTCAGCCTCGGCGCCCACTTGGCGCCGCCGCGCCAGCCTGCGAAGCATTTTCGGGTAGGGCCGCGGCTCTGGCCACAGCTCCCACGCCCGAAGACCAAGGAGGGAAAGCCGTGCCTCGTTGGAAAGCTCTTTGGCAGCCGCTCGCGTGGCCCCACAGCCTGTGGGGCTGCGGGCTTTGCGGCGGCCGTCAGCTTCGGAGACACCGGCGCCCACGTGTCGCCGCCGCGCCAGCCTGCGAAGCATTTTCCGGTAGGGCCGCGGCTCTGGCGATAGCTCCCACGCCCGAAGAGCCAGGAGGGAAAGCCGTGCCTCGTTGGAAAGCTCTTTGGAAGCCGCTCGCGTGGCCCCACAGCCCGTGGGGCTGCGGGCTTTGCGGCAGCCGTCAGCATCGGCGGCATTGGCGCCCACGTGGCGCCGCCGCGCCAGCCTGCGAAGCATTTTCCGGTAGGGCCGCGGTTCTGGCCACAGCTCCCACGCCCGAAGACCAAGGATTGAAAGCCGTGCCTCGTTGGAAAGCTCTTTGGCAGCCGCTCGCATGGCCCCACAGCCCGTGGGGCTGCGGGCTTTGCGGCGGCCGTCAGCCTCGGCGCCACCGGCGCCCACCTGGCACCGCGGCGCCAGCCTGCGAAGCATTTTCCGGTAGTGCTGCGTTTCTGGCCACAGCTCCCACGCCCGAAGAGACAGGAGGGAAAGCCGTGCCTCGTTGGAAAGCTCTTTGGCAGCCGCTCGCGTGGCCCCGCAGCCCGTGGGGCTGCGGGCTTTGCGGCGGCCGTCAGCCTCGGCGCCACCGGCGCCCACCTGGCGCCGACGCGCCAGCCTGCGAAGCATTTTCCGGTAGGGCCGCGGCTCTGGCCACAGCTCCCACGCCAGAAGAGCCAGGAGGGAAAGCCGTGCCTCGTTGGAAAGCTCTTTGGCAGCCGCTCGCGTGGCCCCACAGTCCGTGGGGCTGCGGACTTTGCGGCGGCCGTCAGCCTCGGCGACACCAGCGCCCACGTTGCACCGCCGCGCCAGCCTGCGAAGCATTTTCCGGTAGGGCCGCGGCTCTGGCCACAGCTCGCACGCCCGAAGAGCAAGGATTGAAAGCCGTGACTCGTTGGAAAGCTCTTTGACAGCCGCTCGCATGGCCCCACAGCCCGTGGGGCTGCGGGCTTTGCGGCGGCCGTCAGCCTCGGTGACACCGGCGCCCACGTGGCACCGCCGCGCCAGCCTCCGAAGCATTTTCCGGTAGTGCTGCGTTTCTGGCCACAGCTCCCACGCCCGAAGACCAAGGAGGGAAAGCCGTGCCTCGTTGGAAAGCTCTTTGGCAGCCGCTCGCGTGGCCCCACAGCCCGTGGGGCTGCGGGCTTTGCGGCGGCTTTCAGCCTCGGCGCTACCGGCGCCCACCTGGCGCGGCCGCGCCAGCCTGCGAAGCATTTTCCGGTAGGGCCGCGGCTCTGGCCACAGCTCCCACGCCCGAAGAGCCAGGAGGGAAAGCCATGCCTCGTTGGAAAGCTCTTTGGCAGCCGCTCGCATGGCCCCAAAGCCCGTGGGGCTGCGGGCTTTGCGGCGGCCGTCAGCCTCGGCGCCACCGGCGCCCACCTGGCGCCGCCGCGCCATCCTGTGAAGCATTTTCCGGTAGGGCCGCGGCTCTGACCACATCTCCCACGCCCAAAGAGCCAGGAGGGAAAGCTGTGCCTCGTTAGAAAGCTCTTTGGCAGCCGCTCGCGTGGCCCCACAGCCTGTAGGGCTGCGGGCTTTGCGGCGGCCGTCAGCCTTGGCGCCACCGGCGCACACGTGGCACCGCCGCGCCAGCCTGCGAAGCATTTTCCGGTAGGGCCGCGGCTCTGGCCACATTCCCACGCCCGAAGACCAAGGAGGGAAAGCCGTGCCTCGTTGCAAAGCTCTTTGGCAGCCGCTCGCGTGGCCCCACAGCCCGTGGGGCTGCGGGCTTTGCGGAGGCCGTCAGCCTCGGCGCCACCGGCGCCCACATGGCGCCGCCGCGCCAGCCTGTGAAGCATTTTCCGGTAGGGCCGCGGCTCTGGCGACAGCTCCCACGCCCGAAGAGCCAGGAGGGAAAGCCGTGCCTCGTTGGAAAGCTCCTTGGCAGCCGCTCGCGTGGCCCCACAGCCCGTGGGGCTGCGGGCTTTGCAGCGTCCGTCAGTCTCGGCGCCACCGGCGCCCACCTTGCTCTGCTGCGTGAGCCTGCGAAGCATTTTCCGGTAGGGCCACGGCTCTGGCGACAGCTCCCACGCCCGAAGACCAAGGAGGGAAAGCTGTGCCTCGTTGGAAAGCTCTTTGGCAGCCGCTCGCGTGGCCCCACAGCCCGTGGGGCTGCGGGCTTTGCAGCGTCCGTCAGTCTCGGCGCCACCGGCGCCCACGTGGCGCCGCCGCTCCAGCCTGTGAAGCATTTTCGGATAGGGCCGCGGCTCTGGCCACAGCTCCCACGCCCGAAGACCATGGAGAGAAAGCCGTGCCTCGTTGGAAAGCTCTTTGGCAGCCGCTCGCGTGGCCCCACAGACCATGGGGCTGCGGGCTTTGCGGCGGCCGTCAGCCTCGGCGCCCACTTGGCGCCGCCGCGCCAGCCTGCGAAGCATTTTCGGGTAGGGCCGCGGCTCTGGCCACAGCTCCCACGCCCGAAGACCAAGGAGAGAAAGCCGTGCCTCGTTGGAAAGCTCTTTGGCAGCCGCTCGCGTGGCCCCACAGCCTGTGGGGCTGCGGGCTTTGCGGCGGCCGTCAGCTTCGGAGACACCGGCGCCCACGTGTCGCCGCCGCGCCAGCCTGCGAAGCATTTTCCGGTAGGGCCGCGGCTCTGGCGAAAGCTCCCACGCCCGAAGACCAAGGAGGGAAAGCCGTGCCTCGTTGGAAAGCTCTTTGGCAGCCGCTCGCGTGGCCCCACAGCCCGTGGGGCTGCGGGCTTTGCGGCGGCCGTCAGCCTCGGCGCCACCGGCGCCCACGTGGGGCCCCCGAGCCAGCCTGTGAAGCATTTTCCGGTAGGGCCGCGGCTCTGGCGACAGCTCCCACGCCCGAAGACCAAGGAGGGAAAGCCGTGCCTCGTTGGAAAGCTCTTTGGCAGCCGCTCGCGTGGCCCCACAGACCATGGGGCTGCGGGCTTTGCGGCGGCCGTCAGCCTCGGCGCCCACTTGGCGCCGCCGCGCCAGCCTGCGAAGCATTTTCCGGTAGGGCCGCGGCTCTGGCCACAGCTCCCACGCCCGAAGACCAAGGAGAGAAAGCCGTGCCTCGTTGGAAAGCTCTTTGGCAGCCGCTCGCGTGGCCCCACAGCCTGTGGGGCTGCGGGCTTTGCGGCGGCCGTCAGCTTCGGAGACACCGGCGCCCACGTGTCGCCGCCGCGCCAGCCTGCGAAGCATTTTCCGGTAGGGCCGCGGCTCTGGCGATAGCTCCCACGCCCGAAGAGCCAGGAGGGAAAGCCGTGCCTCGTTGGAAAGCTCTTTGGCAGCCGCTCGCGTGGCCCCACAGCCCGTGGGGCTGCGGGCTTTGCGGCAGCCGTCAGCGTCGGCGCCACCGGCGCCCGCCTTCCTCCGCTGCGCCAGCCTGCGAAGCATTTTCCGGTAGGGCCGCGGCTCTGGCCACAGCTCCCACGCCCGAAGAGCCAGGAGGGAAAGCCATGCCTCGTTGGAAAGCTCTTTGGCAGCCGCTCGCGTGGCCCCAAAGCCCGTGGGGCTGCGGGCTTTGCGGCGGCCGTCAGCCTCGGCGCCACCGGCGCCCACCTGGCGCCGCCGCGCCATCCTGTGAAGCATTTTCCGGTAGGGCCGCGGCTCTGGCCACAGCTCCCACGCCCGAAGACCAAGGAGGGAAAGCCGTGCCTCGTTGGAAAGCTCTTTGGCAGCCGCTCGCGTGGCCCCACAGCCCGTGGGGCTGCGGGCTTTGCGGAGGCCGTCAGCCTCGGCGCCACCGGCGCCCACATGGCGCCGCCGCGCCAGCCTGTGAAGCATTTTCCAGTAGGGCCGCGGCTCTGGCGACAGCTCCCACGCCCGAAGAGCCAGGAGGGAAAGCCGTGCCTCGTTGGAAAGCTCCTTGGCAGCCGCTCGCGTGGCCCCACAGCCCGTGGGGCTGCGGGCTTTGCAGCGTCCGTCAGTCTCGGCGCCACCGGCGCCCACCTTGCTCTGCTGCGTGAGCCTGCGAAGCATTTTCCGGTAGGGCCACGGCTCTGGCGACAGCTCCCACGCCCGAAGACCAAGGAGGGAAAGCTGTGCCTCGTTGGAAAGCTCTTTGGCAGCCGCTC
The DNA here is from genome assembly GCF_963924245.1 of Chroicocephalus ridibundus. NCBI lineage: Eukaryota > Metazoa > Chordata > Aves > Charadriiformes > Laridae > Chroicocephalus > Chroicocephalus ridibundus. Next base: position 30,000 of record NW_026961325.1, read on the forward strand.
GCGTGGCCCCACAGCCCGTGGGGCTGCGGGCTTTGCAGCGTCCGTCAGTCTCGGCGCCACCGGCGCCCACGTGGCGCCGCCGCGCCAGCCTGTGAAGCATTTTCGGGTAGGGCCGCGGCTCTGGCCACAGCTCCCACGCCCGAAGACCATGGAGAGAAAGCCGTGCCTCGTTGGAAAGCTCTTTGGCAGCCGCTCGCGTGGCCCCACAGACCATGGGGCTGCGGGCTTTGCGGCGGCCGTCAGCCTCGGCGCCCACTTGGCGCCGCCGCGCCAGCCTGCGAAGCATTTTCGGGTAGGGCCGCGGCTCTGGCCACAGCTCCCACGCCCGAAGACCAAGGAGAGAAAGCCGTGCCTCGTTGGAAAGCTCTTTGGCAGCCGCTCGCGTGGCCCCACAGCCTGTGGGGCTGCGGGCTTTGCGGCGGCCGTCAGCTTCGGAGACACCGGCGCCCACGTGTCGCCGCCGCGCCAGCCTGCGAAGCATTTTCCGGTAGGGCCGCGGCTCTGGCGAAAGCTCCCACGCCCGAAGAGCCAGGAGGGAAAGCCGTGCCTCGTTGGAAAGCTCTTTGGCAGCCGCTCGCGTGGCCCCACAGCCCGTGGGGCTGCGGGCTTTGCGGCGGCCGTCAGCCTCGGCGCCACCGGCGCCCACGTGGGGCCCCCGAGCCAGCCTGTGAAGCATTTTCCGGTAGGGCCGCGGCTCTGGCGACAGCTCCCACGCCCGAAGACCAAGGAGGGAAAGCCGTGCCTCGTTGGAAAGCTCTTTGGCAGCCGCTCGCGTGGCCCCACAGACCATGGGGCTGCGGGCTTTGCGGCGGCCGTCAGCCTCGGCGCCCACTTGGCGCCGCCGCGCCAGCCTGCGAAGCATTTTCGGGTAGGGCCGCGGCTCTGGCCACAGCTCCCACGCCCGAAGACCAAGGAGAGAAAGCCGTGCCTCGTTGGAAAGCTCTTTGGCAGCCGCTCGCGTGGCCCCACAGCCTGTGGCGCTGCGGGCTTTGCGGCGGCCGTCAGCTTCGGAGACACCGGCGCCCACGTGTCGCCGCCGCGCCAGCCTGCGAAGCATTTTCCGGTAGGGCCGCGGCTCTGGCGATAGCTCCCACGCCCGAAGAGCCAGGAGGGAAAGCCGTGCCTCGTTGGAAAGCTCTTTGGCAGCCGCTCGCGTGGCCCCACAGCCCGTGGGGCTTCGGGCTTTGCGGCAGCCGTCAGCATCGGCGACACCGGCGCCCGCCTTCCTCCGCTGCGCCAGCCTGCGAAGCATTTTCCGGTAGGGCCGCGGCTCTGGCCACAGCTCCCACGCCCGAAGAGCCAGGAGGGAAAGCCATGCCTCGTTGGAAAGCTCTTTGGCAGCCGCTCGCGTGGACCCACAGCCCGTGGGGCTGCGGGCTTTGCGGCGGCCGTCAGCCTTGGCGCCACCGGCGCACACGTGGCGCCGCCGCGCCAGCCTGCGAATCATTTTCCGGTAGGGCCGCGGTCTGGCCACAGCTCCCACGCCCGAAGACCAAGGAGGGAAAGCCGTGCCTCGTTGCAAAGCTCTTTGGCAGCCGCTCGCGTGGCCCCACAGCCCGTGGGGCTGCGGGCTTTGCGGAGGCCGTCAGCCTCGGCGCCACCGGCGCCCACATGGCGCCGCCGCGCCAGCCTGTGAAGCATTTTCCGGTAGGGCCGCGGCTCTGGCGACAGCTCCCACGCCCGAAGAGCCAGGATGGAAAGCCGTGCCTCGTTGGAAAGCTCCTTGGCAGCCGCTCGCGTGGCCCCACAGCCCGTGGGGCTGCGGGCTTTGCAGCGTCCGTCAGTCTCGGCGCCACCGGCGCCCACCATGCTCTGCTGCGTGAGCCTGCGAAGCATTTTCCGGTAGGGCCACGGCTCTGGCGACAGCTCCCACACCCGAAGACCAAGGAGGGAAAGCTGTGCCTCGTTGGAAAGCTCTTTGGCAGCCGCTCGCGTGGCCCCACAGCCCGTGGGGCTGCGGGCTTTGCAGCGTCCGTCAGTCTCGGCGCCACCGGCGCCCACGTGGCGCCGCCGCGCCAGCCTGTGAAGCATTTTCGGGTAGGGCCGCGGCTCTGGCCACAGCTCCCACGGCCGAAGACCATGGAGAGAAAGCCGTGCCTCGTTGGAAAGCTCTTTGGCAGCCGCTCGCGTGGCCCCACAGCCTGTGGGGATGCGGGCTTTGCGGCGGCCGTCAGCTTCGGAGACACCGGCGCCCACGTGTCGCCGCCGCGCCAGCCTGCGAAGCATTTTCCGGTAGGGCCGCGGCTCTGGCGATAGCTCCCACGCCCGAAGAGCCAGGAGGGAAAGCCGTGCCTCGTTGGAAAGCTCTTTGGAAGCCGCTCGCGTGGCCCCACAGCCCGTGGGGCTGCGGGCTTTGCGGCAGCCGTCAGCATCGGCGGCATTGGCGCCCACGTGGCGCCGCCGCGCCAGCCTGCGAAGCATTTTCCGGTAGGGCCGCGGTTCTGGCCACAGCTCCCACGCCCGAAGACCAAGGATTGAAAGCCGTGCCTCGTTGGAAAGCCCTTTGGCAGCCGCTCGCATGGCCCCACAGCCCGTGGGGCTGCGGGCTTTGCGGCGGCCGTCAGCCTCGGCGCCACCGGCGCCCACCTGGCACCGCGGCGCCAGCCTGCGAAGCATTTTCCGGTAGTGCTGCGTTTCTGGCCACAGCTCCCACGCCCGAAGAGCCAGGAGGGAAAGCCGTGCCTCGTTGGAAAGCTCTTTGGCAGCCGCTCGCGTGGCCCCGCAGCCCGTGGGGCTGCGGGCTTTGCGGCGGCCGTCAGCCTCGGCGCCACCGGCGCCCACCTGGCGCCGACGCGCCAGCCTGCGAAGCATTTTCCGGTAGGGCCGCGGCTCTGGCCACAGCTCCCACGCCAGAAGAGCCAGGAGGGAAAGCCGTGCCTCGTTGGAAAGCTCTTTGGCAGCCGCTCGCGTGGCCCCACAGTCCGTGGGGCTGCGGACTTTGCGGCGGCCGTCAGCCTCGGCGACACCAGCGCCCACGTTGCACCGCCGCGCCAGCCTGCGAAGCATTTTCCGGTAGGGCCGCGGCTCTGGCCACAGCTCGCACGCCCGAAGAGCAAGGATTGAAAGCCGTGACTCGTTGGAAAGCTCTTTGGCAGCCGCTCGCATGGCCCCACAGCCCGTGGGGCTGCGGGCTTTGCGGCGGCCGTCAGCCTCGGTGACACCGGCGCCCACGTGGCACCGCCGCGCCAGCCTCCGAAGCATTTTCCGGTAGTGCTGCGTTTCTGGCCACAGCTCCCACGCCCGAAGACCAAGGAGGGAAAGCCGTGCCTCGTTGGAAAGCTCTTTGGCAGCCGCTCGCGTGGCCCCACAGCCCGTGGGGCTGCGGGCTTTGCGGCGGCTTTCAGCCTCGGCGCTACCGGCGCCCACCTGGCGCGGCCGCGCCAGCCTGCGAAGCATTTTCCGGTAGGGCCGCGGCTCTGGCCACAGCTCCCACGCCCGAAGAGCCAGGAGGGAAAGCCATGCCTCGTTGGAAAGCTCTTTGGCAGCCGCTCGCATGGCCCCAAAGCCCGTGGGGCTGCGGGCTTTGCGGCGGCCGTCAGCCTCGGCGCCACCGGCGCCCACCTGGCGCCGCCGCGCCATCCTGTGAAGCATTTTCCGGTAGGGCCGCGGCTCTGACCACATCTCCCACGCCCAAAGAGCCAGGAGGGAAAGCTGTGCCTCGTTAGAAAGCTCTTTGGCAGCCGCTCGCGTGGCCCCACAGCCTGTAGGGCTGCGGGCTTTGCGGCGGCCGTCAGCCTTGGCGCCACCGGCGCACACGTGGCACCGCCGCGCCAGCCTGCGAAGCATTTTCCGGTAGGGCCGCGGCTCTGGCCACATTCCCACGCCCGAAGACCAAGGAGGGAAAGCCGTGCCTCGTTGCAAAGCTCTTTGGCAGCCGCTCGCGTGGCCCCACAGACCATGGGGCTGCGGGCTTTGCGGAGGCCGTCAGCCTCGGCGCCACCGGCGCCCACATGGCGCCGCCGCGCCAGCCTGTGAAGCATTTTCCGGTAGGGCCGCGGCTCTGGCGACAGCTCCCACGCCCGAAGAGCCAGGAGGGAAAGCCGTGCCTCGTTGGAAAGCTCCTTGGCAGCCGCTCGCGTGGCCCCACAGCCCGTGGGGCTGCGGGCTTTGCAGCGTCCGTCAGTCTCGGCGCCACCGGCGCCCACCTTGCTCTGCTGCGTGAGCCTGCGAAGCATTTTCCGGTAGGGCCACGGCTCTGGCGACAGCTCCCACGCCCGAAGACCAAGGAGGGAAAGCCGTGCCTCGTTGGAAAGCTCTTTGGCAGCCGCTCGCGTGGCCCCACAGCCCGTGGGGCTGCGGGCTTTGCAGCGTCCGTCAGTCTCGGCGCCACCGGCGCCCACGTGGCGCCGCCGCGCCAGCCTGTGAAGCATTTTCGGGTAGGGCCGCGGCTCTGGCCACAGCTCCCACGCCCGAAGACCATGGAGAGAAAGCCGTGCCTCGTTGGAAAGCTCTTTGGCAGCCGCTCGCGTGGCCCCACAGACCATGGGGCTGCGGGCTTTGCGGCGGCCGTCAGCCTCGGCGCCCACTTGGCGCCGCCGCGCCAGCCTGCGAAGCATTTTCGGGTAGGGCCGCGGCTCTGGCCACAGCTCCCACGCCCGAAGACCAAGGAGAGAAAGCCGTGCCTCGTTGGAAAGCTCTTTGGCAGCCGCTCGCATGGCCCCACAGCCTGTGGGGCTGCGGGCTTTGCGGCGGCCGTCAGCTTCGGAGACACCGGCGCCCACGTGTCGCCGCCGCGCCAGCCTGCGAAGCATTTTCCGGTAGGGCCGCGGCTCTGGCCACAGCTCCCACGCCCGAAGAGCCAGGAGGGAAAGCCGTGCCTCGTTGGAAAGCTCTTTGGCAGCCGCTCGCGTGGCCCCACAGCCCGTGGGGCTGCGGGCTTTGCGGCGGCCGTCAGCCTCGGCGCCCACTTGGCGCCGCCGCGCCAGCCTGCGAAGCATTTTCGGGTAGGGCCGCGGCTCTGGCCACAGCTCCCACGCCCGAAGACCAAGGAGAGAAAGCCGTGCCTCGTTGGAAAGCTCTTTGGCAGCCGCTCGCGTGGCCCCACAGCCTGTGGGGCTGCGGGCTTTGCGGCGGCCGTCAGCTTCGGAGACACCGGCGCCCACGTGTCGCCGCCGCGTCAGCCTGCGAAGCATTTTCCGGTAGGGCCGCGGCTCTGGCGATAGCTCCCACGCCCGAAGAGCCAGGAGGGAAAGCCGTGCCTCGTTGGAAAGCTCTTTGGCAGCCGCTCGCGTGGCCCCACAGCCCGTGGGGCTGCGGGCTTTGCGGCAGCCGTGAGCATCGGCGCCACCGGCGCCCGCCTTCCTCCGCTGCGCCAGCCTGCGAAGCATTTTCCGGTAGGGCCGCGGCTCTGGCCACAGCTCCCACGCCCGAAGAGCCAGGAGGGAAAGCCATGCCTCGTTGGAAAGCTCTTTGGCAGCCGCTCGCGTGGCCCCACAGCCCGTGGGGCTGTGGGCTTTGCGGCGGCCGTCAGCCTCGGCGCCACCGGCGCCCACCTGGCGCCGCCGCGCCATCCTGTGAAGCATTTTCCGGTAGGGCCGCGGCTCTGGCCACAGCTCCCACGCCCGAAGACCAAGGAGGGAAAGCCGTGCCTCGTTGGAAAGCTCTTTGGCAGCCGCTCGCGTGGCCCCACAGCCCGTGGGGCTGCGGGCTTTGCGGAGGCCGTCAGCCTCGGCGCCACCGGCGCCCACATGGCGCCGCCGCGCCAGCCTGTGAAGCATTTTCCAGTAGGGCCGCGGCTCTGGCGACAGCTCCCACGCCCGAAGAGCCAGGAGGGAAAGCCGTGCCTCGTTGGAAAGCTCCTTGGCAGCCGCTCGCGTGGCCCCACAGCCCGTGGGGCTGCGGGCTTTGCAGCGTCCGTCAGTCTCGGCGCCACCGGCGCCCACCTTGCTCTGCTGCGTGAGCCTGCGAAGCATTTTCCGGTAGGGCCACGGCTCTGGCGACAGCTCCCACGCCCGAAGACCAAGGAGGGAAAGCTGTGCCTCGTTGGAAAGCTCTTTGGCAGCCGCTCGCGTGGCCCCACAGCCCGTGGGGCTGCGGGCTTTGCAGCGTCCGTCAGTCTCGGCGCCACCGGCGCCCACGTGGCGCCGCCGCGCCAGCCTGTGAAGCATTTTCGGGTAGGGCCGCGGCTCTGGCCACAGCTCCCACGCCCGAAGACCATGGAGAGAAAGCCGTGCCTCGTTGGAAAGCTCTTTGGCAGCCGCTCGCGTGGCCCCACAGACCATGGGGCTGCGGGCTTTGCGGCGGCCGTCAGCCTCGGCGCCCACTTGGCGCCGCCGCGCCAGCCTGCGAAGCATTTTCGGGTAGGGCCGCGGCTCTGGCCACAGCTCCCACGCCCGAAGACCAAGGAGAGAAAGCCGTGCCTCGTTGGAAAGCTCTTTGGCAGCCGCTCGCGTGGCCCCACAGCCTGTGGGGCTGCGGGCTTTGCGGCGGCCGTCAGCTTCGGAGACACCGGCGCCCACGTGTCGCCGCCGCGCCAGCCTGCGAAGCATTTTCCGGTAGGGCCGCGGCTCTGGCGAAAGCTCCCACGCCCGAAGAGCCAGGAGGGAAAGCCGTGCCTCGTTGGAAAGCTCTTTGGCAGCCGCTCGCGTGGCCCCACAGCCCGTGGGGCTGCGGGCTTTGCGGCGGCCGTCAGCCTCGGCGCCACCGGCGCCCACGTGGGGCCCCCGAGCCAGCCTGTGAAGCATTTTCCGGTAGGGCCGCGGCTCTGGCGACAGCTCCCACGCCCGAAGACCAAGGAGGGAAAGCCGTGCCTCGTTGGAAAGCTCTTTGGCAGCCGCTCGCGTGGCCCCACAGACCATGGGGCTGCGGGCTTTGCGGCGGCCGTCAGCCTCGGCGCCCACTTGGCGCCGCCGCGCCAGCCTGCGAAGCATTTTCCGGTAGGGCCGCGGCTCTGGCCACAGCTCCCACGCCCGAAGACCAAGGAGAGAAAGCCGTGCCTCGTTGGAAAGCTCTTTGGCAGCCGCTCGCGTGGCCCCACAGCCTGTGGGGCTGCGGGCTTTGCGGCGGCCGTCAGCTTCGGAGACACCGGCGCCCACGTGTCGCCGCCGCGCCAGCCTGCGAAGCATTTTCCGGTAGGGCCGCGGCTCTGGCGATAGCTCCCACGCCCGAAGAGCCAGGAGGGAAAGCCGTGCCTCGTTGGAAAGCTCTTTGGCAGCCGCTCGCGTGGCCCCACAGCCCGTGGGGCTGCGGGCTTTGCGGCAGCCGTCAGCGTCGGCGCCACCGGCGCCCGCCTTCCTCCGCTGCGCCAGCCTGCGAAGCATTTTCCGGTAGGGCCGCGGCTCTGGCCACAGCTCCCACGCCCGAAGAGCCAGGAGGGAAAGCCATGCCTCGTTGGAAAGCTCTTTGGCAGCCGCTCGCGTGGCCCCAAAGCCCGTGGGGCTGCGGGCTTTGCGGCGGCCGTCAGCCTCGGCGCCACCGGCGCCCACCTGGCGCCGCCGCGCCATCCTGTGAAGCATTTTCCGGTAGGGCCGCGGCTCTGGCCACAGCTCCCACGCCCGAAGACCAAGGAGGGAAAGCCGTGCCTCGTTGGAAAGCTCTTTGGCAGCCGCTCGCGTGGCCCCACAGCCCGTGGGGCTGCGGGCTTTGCGGAGGCCGTCAGCCTCGGCGCCACCGGCGCCCACATGGCGCCGCCGCGCCAGCCTGTGAAGCATTTTCCAGTAGGGCCGCGGCTCTGGCGACAGCTCCCACGCCCGAAGAGCCAGGAGGGAAAGCCGTGCCTCGTTGGAAAGCTCCTTGGCAGCCGCTCGCGTGGCCCCACAGCCCGTGGGGCTGCGGGCTTTGCAGCGTCCGTCAGTCTCGGCGCCACCGGCGCCCACCTTGCTCTGCTGCGTGAGCCTGCGAAGCATTTTCCGGTAGGGCCACGGCTCTGGCGACAGCTCCCACGCCCGAAGACCAAGGAGGGAAAGCTGTGCCTCGTTGGAAAGCTCTTTGGCAGCCGCTCGCGTGGCCCCACAGCCCGTGGGGCTGCGGGCTTTGCAGCGTCCGTCAGTCTCGGCGCCACCGGCGCCCACGTGGCGCCGCCGCGCCAGCCTGTGAAGCATTTTCGGGTAGGGCCGCGGCTCTGGCCACAGCTCCCACGGCCGAAGACCATGGAGAGAAAGCCGTGCCTCGTTGGAAAGCTCTTTGGCAGCCGCTCGCGTGGCCCCACAGACCATGGGGCTGCGGGCTTTGCGGCGGCCGTCAGCCTCGGCGCCCACTTGGCGCCGCCGCGCCAGCCTGCGAAGCATTTTCGGGTAGGGCCGCGGCTCTGGCCACAGCTCCCACGCCCGAAGACCAAGGAGAGAAAGCCGTGCCTCGTTGGAAAGCTCTTTGGCAGCCGCTCGCGTGGCCCCACAGCCTGTGGGGCTGCGGGCTTTGCGGCGGCCGTCAGCTTCGGAGACACCGGCGCCCACGTGTCGCCGCCGCGCCAGCCTGCGAAGCATTTTCCGGTAGGGCCGCGGCTCTGGCGAAAGCTCCCACGCCCGAAGAGCCAGGAGGGAAAGCCGTGCCTCGTTGGAAAGCTCTTTGGCAGCCGCTCGCGTGGCCCCACAGCCCGTGGGGCTGCGGGCTTTGCGGCGGCCGTCAGCCTCGGCGCCACCGGCGCCCACGTGGGGCCCCCGAGCCAGCCTGTGAAGCATTTTCCGGTAGGGCCGCGGCTCTGGCGACAGCTCCCACGCCCGAAGACCAAGGAGGGAAAGCCGTGCCTCGTTGGAAAGCTCTTTGGCAGCCGCTCGCGTGGCCCCACAGACCATGGGGCTGCGGGCTTTGCGGCGGCCGTCAGCCTCGGCGCCCACTTGGCGCCGCCGCGCCAGCCTGCGAAGCATTTTCGGGTAGGGCCGCGGCTCTGGCCACAGCTCCCACGCCCGAAGACCAAGGAGAGAAAGCCGTGCCTCGTTGGAAAGCTCTTTGGCAGCCGCTCGCGTGGCCCCACAGCCTGTGGCGCTGCGGGCTTTGCGGCGGCCGTCAGCTTCGGAGACACCGGCGCCCACGTGTCGCCGCCGCGCCAGCCTGCGAAGCATTTTCCGGTAGGGCCGCGGCTCTGGCGATAGCTCCCACGCCCGAAGAGCCAGGAGGGAAAGCCGTGCCTCGTTGGAAAGCTCTTTGGCAGCCGCTCGCGTGGCCCCACAGCCTGTGGGGCTGCGGGCTTTGCGGCGGCCGTCAGCTTCGGAGACACCGGCGCCCACGTGTCGCCGCCGCGCCAGCCTGCGAAGCATTTTCCGGTAGGGCCGCGGCTCTGGCGATAGCTCCCACGCCCGAAGAGCCAGGAGGGAAAGCCGTGCCTCGTTGGAAAGCTCTTTGGCAGCCGCTCGCGTGGCCCCACAGCCCGTGGGGCTGCGGGCTTTGCGGCAGCCGTCAGCGTCGGCGCCACCGGCGCCCGCCTTCCTCCGCTGCGCCAGCCTGCGAAGCATTTTCCGGTAGGGCCGCGGCTCTGGCCACAGCTCCCACGCCCGAAGAGCCAGGAGGGAAAGCCATGCCTCGTTGGAAAGCTCTTTGGCAGCCGCTCGCGTGGCCCCAAAGCCCGTGGGGCTGCGGGCTTTGCGGCGGCCGTCAGCCTCGGCGCCACCGGCGCCCACCTGGCGCCGCCGCGCCATCCTGTGAAGCATTTTCCGGTAGGGCCGCGGCTCTGGCCACAGCTCCCACGCCCGAAGACCAAGGAGGGAAAGCCGTGCCTCGTTGGAAAGCTCTTTGGCAGCCGCTCGCGTGGCCCCACAGCCCGTGGGGCTGCGGGCTTTGCGGAGGCCGTCAGCCTCGGCGCCACCGGCGCCCACATGGCGCCGCCGCGCCAGCCTGTGAAGCATTTTCCAGTAGGGCCGCGGCTCTGGCGACAGCTCCCACGCCCGAAGAGCCAGGAGGGAAAGCCGTGCCTCGTTGGAAAGCTCCTTGGCAGCCGCTCGCGTGGCCCCACAGCCCGTGGGGCTGCGGGCTTTGCAGCGTCCGTCAGTCTCGGCGCCACCGGCGCCCACCTTGCTCTGCTGCGTGAGCCTGCGAAGCATTTTCCGGTAGGGCCACGGCTCTGGCGACAGCTCCCACGCCCGAAGACCAAGGAGGGAAAGCTGTGCCTCGTTGGAAAGCTCTTTGGCAGCCGCTCGCGTGGCCCCACAGCCCGTGGGGCTGCGGGCTTTGCAGCGTCCGTCAGTCTCGGCGCCACCGGCGCCCACGTGGCGCCGCCGCGCCAGCCTGTGAAGCATTTTCGGGTAGGGCCGCGGCTCTGGCCACAGCTCCCACGCCCGAAGACCATGGAGAGAAAGCCGTGCCTCGTTGGAAAGCTCTTTGGCAGCCGCTCGCGTGGCCCCACAGACCATGGGGCTGCGGGCTTTGCGGCGGCCGTCAGCCTCGGCGCCCACTTGGCGCCGCCGCGCCAGCCTGCGAAGCATTTTCGGGTAGGGCCGCGGCTCTGGCCACAGCTCCCACGCCCGAAGACCAAGGAGAGAAAGCCGTGCCTCGTTGGAAAGCTCTTTGGCAGCCGCTCGCGTGGCCCCACAGCCTGTGGGGCTGCGGGCTTTGCGGCGGCCGTCAGCTTCGGAGACACCGGCGCCCACGTGTCGCCGCCGCGCCAGCCTGCGAAGCATTTTCCGGTAGGGCCGCGGCTCTGGCGAAAGCTCCCACGCCCGAAGAGCCAGGAGGGAAAGCCGTGCCTCGTTGGAAAGCTCTTTGGCAGCCGCTCGCGTGGCCCCACAGCCCGTGGGGCTGCGGGCTTTGCGGCGGCCGTCAGCCTCGGCGCCACCGGCGCCCACGTGGGGCCCCCGAGCCAGCCTGTGAAGCATTTTCCGGTAGGGCCGCGGCTCTGGCGACAGCTCCCACGCCCGAAGACCAAGGAGGGAAAGCCGTGCCTCGTTGGAAAGCTCTTTGGCAGCCGCTCGCGTGGCCCCACAGACCATGGGGCTGCGGGCTTTGCGGCGGCCGTCAGCCTCGGCGCCCACTTGGCGCCGCCGCGCCAGCCTGCGAAGCATTTTCGGGTAGGGCCGCGGCTCTGGCCACAGCTCCCACGCCCGAAGACCAAGGAGAGAAAGCCGTGCCTCGTTGGAAAGCTCTTTGGCAGCCGCTCGCGTGGCCCCACAGCCTGTGGCGCTGCGGGCTTTGCGGCGGCCGTCAGCTTCGGAGACACCGGCGCCCACGTGTCGCCGCCGCGCCAGCCTGCGAAGCATTTTCCGGTAGGGCCGCGGCTCTGGCGATAGCTCCCACGCCCGAAGAGCCAGGAGGGAAAGCCGTGCCTCGTTGGAAAGCTCTTTGGCAGCCGCTCGCGTGGCCCCACAGCCCGTGGGGCTTCGGGCTTTGCGGCAGCCGTCAGCATCGGCGCCACCGGCGCCCGCCTTCCTCCGCTGCGCCAGCCTGCGAAGCATTTTCCGGTAGGGCCGCGGCTCTGGCCACAGCTCCCACGCCCGAAGAGCCAGGAGGGAAAGCCATGCCTCGTTGGAAAGCTCTTTGGCAGCCGCTCGCATGGCCCCACAGCCCGTGGGGCTGCGGGCTTTGCGGCGGCCGTCAGCCTTGGCGCCACCGGCGCACACGTGGCGCCGCCGCGCCAGCCTGCGAATCATTTTCCGGTAGGGCCGCGGCTCTGGCCACAGCTCCCACGCCCGAAGACCAAGGAGGGAAAGCCGTGCCTCGTTGCAAAGCTCTTTGGCAGCCGCTCGCGTGGCCCCACAGCCCGTGGGGCTGCGGGCTTTGCGGAGGCCGTCAGCCTCGGCGCCACCGGCGCCCACATGGCGCCGCCGCGCCAGCCTGTGAAGCATTTTCCGGTAGGGCCGCGGCTCTGGCGACAGCTCCCACGCCCGAAGAGCCAGGATGGAAAGCCGTGCCTCGTTGGAAAGCTCCTTGGCAGCCGCTCGCGTGGCCCCACAGCCCGTGGGGCTGCGGGCTTTGCAGCGTCCGTCAGTCTCGGCGCCACCGGCGCCCACCATGCTCTGCTGCGTGAGCCTGCGAAGCATTTTCCGGTAGGGCCACGGCTCTGGCGACAGCTCCCACACCCGAAGACCAAGGAGGGAAAGCTGTGCCTCGTTGGAAAGCTCTTTGGCAGCCGCTCGCGTGGCCCCACAGCCCGTGGGGCTGCGGGCTTTGCAGCGTCCGTCAGTCTCGGCGCCACCGGCGCCCACGTGGCGCCGCCGCGCCAGCCTGTGAAGCATTTTCGGGTAGGGCCGCGGCTCTGGCCACAGCTCCCACGGCCGAAGACCATGGAGAGAAAGCCGTGCCTCGTTGGAAAGCTCTTTGGCAGCCGCTCGCGTGGCCCCACAGACCATGGGGCTGCGGGCTTTGCGGCGGCCGTCAGCCTCGGCGCCCACTTGGCGCCGCCGCGCCAGCCTGCGAAGCATTTTCGGGTAGGGCCGCGGCTCTGGCCACAGCTCCCACGCCCGAAGACCAAGGAGAGAAAGCCGTGCCTCGTTGGAAAGCTCTTTGGCAGCCGCTCGCGTGGCCCCACAGCCTGTGGGGCTGCGGGCTTTGCGGCGGCCGTCAGCTTCGGAGACACCGGCGCCCACGTGTCGCCGCCGCGCCAGCCTGCGAAGCATTTTCCGGTAGGGCCGCGGCTCTGGCCACAGCTCCCACGCCCGAAGAGCCAGGAGGGAAAGCCGTGCCTCGTTGGAAAGCTCTTTGGCAGCCGCTCGCGTGGCCCCACAGCCCGTGGGGCTGCGGGCTTTGCGGCGGCCGTCAGCCTCGGCGCCACCGGCGCCCACGTGGGGCCCCCGAGCCAGCCTGTGAAGCATTTTCCGGTAGGGCCGCGGCTCTGGCCACAGCTCCCACGCCCGAAGAGCCAGGAGGGAAAGCCGTGCCTCGTTGGAAAGCTCTTTGGCAGCCGCTCGCGTGGCCCCACAGACCATGGGGCTGCGGGCTTTGCGGCGGCCGTCAGCCTCGGCGCCCACTTGGCGCCGCCGCGCCAGCCTGCGAAGCATTTTCGGGTAGGGCCGCGGCTCTGGCCACAGCTCCCACGCCCGAAGACCAAGGAGAGAAAGCCGTGCCTCGTTGGAAAACTCTTTGGCAGCCGCTCGCGTGGCCCCACAGCCTGTGGGGCTGCGGGCTTTGCGGCGGCCGTCAGCTTCGGAGACACCGGCGCCCACGTGTCGCCGCCGCGCCAGCCTGCGAAGCATTTTCCGGTAGGGCCGCGGCTCTGGCGATAGCTCCCACGCCCGAAGAGCCAGGAGGGAAAGCCGTGCCTCGTTGGAAAGCTCTTTGGCAGCCGCTCGCGTGGCCCCACAGCCCGTGGGGCTGCGGGCTTTGCGGCAGCCGTCAGCGTCGGCGCCACCGGCGCCCGCCTTCCTCCGCTGCGCCAGCCTGCGAAGCATTTTCCGGTAGGGCCGCGGCTCTGGCCACAGCTCCCACGCCCGAAGAGCCAGGAGGGAAAGCCATGCCTCGTTGGAAAGCTCTTTGGCAGCCGCTCGCGTGGCCCCAAAGCCCGTGGGGCTGCGGGCTTTGCGGCGGCCGTCAGCCTCGGCGCCACCGGCGCCCACCTGGCGCCGCCGCGCCATCCTGTGAAGCATTTTCCGGTAGGGCCGCGGCTCTGGCCACAGCTCCCACGCCCGAAGACCAAGGAGGGAAAGCCGTGCCTCGTTGGAAAGCTCTTTGGCAGCCGCTCGCGTGGCCCCACAGCCCGTGGGGCTGCGGGCTTTGCGGAGGCCGTCAGCCTCGGCGCCACCGGCGCCCACATGGCGCCGCCGCGCCAGCCTGTGAAGCATTTTCCAGTAGGGCCGCGGCTCTGGCGACAGCTCCCACGCCCGAAGAGCCAGGAGGGAAAGCCGTGCCTCGTTGGAAAGCTCCTTGGCAGCCGCTCGCGTGGCCCCACAGCCCGTGGGGCTGCGGGCTTTGCAGCGTCCGTCAGTCTCGGCGCCACCGGCGCCCACGTGGCGCCGCCGCGCCAGCCTGTGAAGCATTTTCGGGTAGGGCCGCGGCTCTGGCCACAGCTCCCACGCCCGAAGACCATGGAGAGAAAGCCGTGCCTCGTTGGAAAGCTCTTTGGCAGCCGCTCGCGTGGCCCCACAGACCATGGGGCTGCGGGCTTTGCGGCGGCCGTCAGCCTCGGCGCCCACTTGGCGCCGCCGCGCCAGCCTGCGAAGCATTTTCGGGTAGGGCCGCGGCTCTGGCCACAGCTCCCACGCCCGAAGACCAAGGAGAGAAAGCCGTGCCTCGTTGGAAAACTCTTTGGCAGCCGCTCGCGTGGCCCCACAGCCTGTGGGGCTGCGGGCTTTGCGGCGGCCGTCAGCTTCGGAGACACCGGCGCCCACGTGTCGCCGCCGCGCCAGCCTGCGAAGCATTTTCCGGTAGGGCCGCGGCTCTGGCGATAGCTCCCACGCCCGAAGAGCCAGGAGGGAAAGCCGTGCCTCGTTGGAAAGCTCTTTGGCAGCCGCTCGCGTGGCCCCACAGCCCGTGGGGCTGCGGGCTTTGCGGCAGCCGTCAGCGTCGGCGCCACCGGCGCCCGCCTTCCTCCGCTGCGCCAGCCTGCGAAGCATTTTCCGGTAGGGCCGCGGCTCTGGCCACAGCTCCCACGCCCGAAGAGCCAGGAGGGAAAGCCATGCCTCGTTGGAAAGCTCTTTGGCAGCCGCTCGCGTGGCCCCAAAGCCCGTGGGGCTGCGGGCTTTGCGGCGGCCGTCAGCCTCGGCGCCACCGGCGCCCACCTGGCGCCGCCGCGCCATCCTGTGAAGCCTTTTCCGGTAGGGCCGCGGCTCTGGCCACAGCTCCCACGCCCGAAGACCAAGGAGGGAAAGCCGTGCCTCGTTGGAAAGCTCTTTGGCAGCCGCTCGCGTGGCCCCACAGCCCGTGGGGCTGCGGGCTTTGCGGAGGCCGTCAGCCTCGGCGCCACCGGCGCCCACATGGCGCCGCCGCGCCAGCCTGTGAAGCATTTTCCAGTAGGGCCGCGGCTCTGGCGACAGCTCCCACGCCCGAAGAGCCAGGAGGGAAAGCCGTGCCTCGTTGGAAAGCTCCTTGGCAGCCGCTCGCGTGGCCCCACAGCCCGTGGGGCTGCGGGCTTTGCAGCGTCCGTCAGTCTCGGCGCCACCGGCGCCCACGTGGCGCCGCCGCGCCAGCCTGTGAAGCATTTTCGGGTAGGGCCGCGGCTCTGGCCACAGCTCCCACGCCCGAAGACCATGGAGAGAAAGCCGTGCCTCGTTGGAAAGCTCTTTGGCAGCCGCTCGCGTGGCCCCACAGACCATGGGGCTGCGGGCTTTGCGGCGGCCGTCAGCCTCGGCGCCCACTTGGCGCCGCCGCGCCAGCCTGCGAAGCATTTTCGGGTAGGGCCGCGGCTCTGGCCACAGCTCCCACGCCCGAAGACCAAGGAGAGAAAGCCGTGCCTCGTTGGAAAGCTCTTTGGCAGCCGCTCGCGTGGCCCCACAGCCTGTGGGGCTGCGGGCTTTGCGGCGGCCGTCAGCTTCGGAGACACCGGCGCCCACGTGTCGCCGCCGCGCCAGCCTGCGAAGCATTTTCCGGTAGGGCCGCGGCTCTGGCCACAGCTCCCACGCCCGAAGAGCCAGGAGGGAAAGCCGTGCCTCGTTGGAAAGCTCTTTGGCAGCCGCTCGCGTGGCCCCACAGCCCGTGGGGCTGCGGGCTTTGCGGCGGCCGTCAGCCTCGGCGCCACCGGCGCCCACGTGGGGCCTCCGAGCCAGCCTGTGAAGCATTTTCCGGTAGGGCCGCGGCTCTGGCGACAGCTCCCACGCCCGAAGACCAAGGAGGGAAAGCCGTGCCTCGTTGGAAAGCTCTTTGGCAGCCGCTCGCGTGGCCCCACAGACCATGGGGCTGCGGGCTTTGCGGCGGCCGTCAGCCTCGGCGCCCACTTGGCGCCGCCGCGCCAGCCTGCGAAGCATTTTCGGGTAGGGCCGCGGCTCTGGCCACAGCTCCCACGCCCGAAGACCAAGGAGAGAAAGCCGTGCCTCGTTGGAAAGCTCTTTGGCAGCCGCTCGCGTGGCCCCACAGCCTGTGGGGCTGCGGGCTTTGCGGCGGCCGTCAGCTTCGGAGACACCGGCGCCCACGTGTCGCCGCCGCGCCAGCCTGCGAAGCATTTTCCGGTAGGGCCGCGGCTCTGGCGATAGCTCCCACGCCCGAAGAGCCAGGAGGGAAAGCCGTGCCTCGTTGGAAAGCTCTTTGGCAGCCGCTCGCGTGGCCCCACAGCCCGTGGGGCTGCGGGCTTTGCGGCAGCCGTCAGCGTCGGCGCCACCGGCGCCCGCCTTCCTCCGCTGCGCCAGCCTGCGAAGCATTTTCCGGTAGGGCCGCGGCTCTGGCCACAGCTCCCACGCCCGAAGAGCCAGGAGGGAAAGCCATGCCTCGTTGGAAAGCTCTTTGGCAGCCGCTCGCATGGCCCCAAAGCCCGTGGGGCTGCGGGCTTTGCGGCGGCCGTCAGCCTCGGCGCCACCGGCGCCCACCTTGCGCCGCCGCGCCATCCTGTGAAGCATTTTCCGGTAGGGCCGCGGCTCTGGCCACAGCTCCCACGCCCGAAGACCAAGGAGGGAAAGCCGTGCCTCGTTGGAAAGCTCTTTGGCAGCCGCTCGCGTGGCCCCACAGCCCGTGGGGCTGCGGGCTTTGCGGAGGCCGTCAGCCTCGGCGCCACCGGCGCCCACATGGCGCCGCCGCGCCAGCCTGTGAAGCATTTTCCAGTAGGGCCGCGGCTCTGGCGACAGCTCCCACGCCCGAAGAGCCAGGAGGGAAAGCCGTGCCTCGTTGGAAAGCTCCTTGGCAGCCGCTCGCGTGGCCCCACAGCCCGTGGGGCTGCGGGCTTTGCAGCGTCCGTCAGTCTCGGCGCCACCGGCGCCCACCTTGCTCTGCTGCGTGAGCCTGCGAAGCATTTTCCGGTAGGGCCACGGCTCTGGCGACAGCTCCCACGCCCGAAGACCAAGGAGGGAAAGCTGTGCCTCGTTGGAAAGCTCTTTGGCAGCCGCTCGCGTGGCCCCACAGCCCGTGGGGCTGCGGGCTTTGCAGCGTCCGTCAGTCTCGGCGCCACCGGCGCCCACGTGGCGCCGCCGCGCCAGCCTGTGAAGCATTTTCGGGTAGGGCCGCGGCTCTGGCCACAGCTCCCACGCCCGAAGACCATGGAGAGAAAGCCGTGCCTCGTAGGAAAGCTCTTTGGCAGCCGCTCGCGTGGCCCCACAGACCATGGGGCTGCGGGCTTTGCGGCGGCCGTCAGCCTCGGCGCCCACTTGGCGCCGCCGCGCCAGCCTGCGAAGCATTTTCGGGTAGGGCCGCGGCTCTGGCCACAGCTCCCACGCCCGAAGACCAAGGAGAGAAAGCCGTGCCTCGTTGGAAAGCTCTTTGGCAGCCGCTCGCGTGGCCCCACAGCCTGTGGCGCTGCGGGCTTTGCGGCGGCCGTCAGCTTCGGAGACACCGGCGCCCACGTGTCGCCGCCGCGCCAGCCTGTGAAGCATTTTCCGGTAGGGCCGCGGCTCTGGCGATAGCTCCCACGCCCGAAGAGCCAGGAGGGAAAGCCATGCCTCGTTGGAAAGCTCTTTGGCAGCCGCTCGCGTGGCCCCACAGCCCGTGGGGCTGCGGGCTTTGCGGCAGCCTTCAGCGTCGGCGCCACCGGCGACCGCCTTCCTCCGCTGCGCCAGCCTGCGAAGCATTTTCCGGTAGGGCCGCGGCTCTGGCCACAGCTCCCACGCCCGAAGAGCCAGGAGGGAAAGCCATGCCTCGTTGGAAAGCTCTTTGGCAGCCGCTCGCGTGGCCCCAAAGCCCGTGGGGCTGCGGGCTTTGCGGCGGCCGTCAGCCTCGGCGCCACCGGCGCCCACCTGGCGCCGCCGCGCCATCCGGTGAAGCATTTTCCGGTAGGGCCGCGGCTCTGGCCACAGCTCCCACGCCCGAAGACCAAGGAGGGAAAGCCGTGCCTCGTTGGAAAGCTCTTTGGCAGCCGCTCGCGTGGCCCCACAGCCCGTGGGGCTGCGGGCTTTGCGGAGGCCGTCAGCCTCGGCGCCACCGGCGCCCACATGGCGCCGCCGCGCCAGCCTGTGAAGCATTTTCCAGTAGGGCCGCGGCTCTGGCCACAGCTCCCACGCCCGAAGAGCCAGGAGGGAAAGCTGTGCCTCGTTGGAAAGCTCCTTGGCAGCCGCTCGCGTGGCCCCACAGCCCGTGGGGCTGCGGGATTTGCAGCATCCGTCAGTCTTGGCGCCACCGGCGCCCACCTTGCTCTGCTGCGTGAGCCTGCGAAGCATTTTCCGGTAGGGCCACGGCTCTGGTGACAGCTCCCACGCCCGAAGACCAAGGAGGGAAAGCCGTGCCTCGTTGGAAAGCTCTTTGGCAGCCGCTCGCGTGGCCCCACAGCCCGTGGGGCTGCGGGCTTTGCGGCGGCCGTCAGCCTCGGCGCCACCGGCGCACACGTGGGGCCCCCGAGCCAGCCTGTGAAGCATTTTCCGGTAGGGCCGCGGCTCTGGCGACAGCTCCCACGCCCGAAGACCAAGGAGGGAAAGCCGTGCCTCGTTGGAAAGCTCTTTGGCAGCCGCTCGCGTGGCCCCACAGACCATGGGGCTGCGGGCTTTGCGGCGGCCGTCAGCCTGGGCGCCCACTTGGCGCCGCCGCGCCAGCCTGCGAAGCATTTTCCGGTAGGGCCGCGGCTCTGGCCACAGCTCCCACGCCCGAAGACCAAGGAGAGAAAGCCGTGCCTCGTTGGAAAGCTCTTTGGCAGCCGCTCGCGTGGCCCCACAGCCTGTGGCGCTGCGGGCTTTGCGGCGGCCGTCAGCTTCGGAGACACCGGCGCCCACGTGTCGCCGCCGCGCCAGCCTGCGAAGCATTTTCCGGTAGGGCCGCGGCTCTGGCGATAGCTCCCACGCCCGAAGAGCCAGGAGGGAAAGCCGTGCCTCGTTGGAAAGCTCTTTGGCAGCCGCTCGCGTGGCCCCACAGCCCGTGGGGCTTCGGGCTTTGCGGCAGCCGTCAGCATCGGCGCCACCGGCGCCCGCCTTCCTCCGCTGCGCCAGCCTGCGAAGCATTTTCCGGTAGGGCCGCGGCTCTGGCCACAGCTCCCACGCCCGAAGAGCCAGGAGGGAAAGCCATGCCTCGTTGGAAAGCTCTTTGGCAGCCGCTCGCGTGGCCCCAAAGCCCGTGGGGCTGCGGGCTTTGCGGCGGCCGTCAGCCTCGGCGCCACCGGCGCCCACCTGGCGCCGCCGCGCCATCCTGTGAAGCATTTTCCGGTAGGGCCGCGGCTCTGACCACATCTCCCACGCCCAAAGAGCCAGGAGGGAAAGCTGTGCCTCGTTGGAAAGCTCTTTGGTAGCCGCTCGCGTGGCGCCACAGCCTGTGGGGCTGCGGGCTTTGCGGCGGCCGTCAGCCTCGGCGCCACCGGCGCACACGTGGCGCCGCCGCGCCAGCCTGCGAATCATTTTCCGGTAGGGCCGCGGCTCTGGCCACAGCTCCCACGCCCAAAGACCAAGGAGGGAAAGCCGTGCCTCGTTGGAAAGCTCTTTGGCAGCCGCTCGCGTGGCCCCACAGCCCGTGGGGCTGCGGGCTTTGCGGCGGCCGTCAGCCTCGGCGCCACCGGCCCCCCTGTGGCGACGCCGCGCCAGCCTGCGAAGCATTTTCCGGTAGGGCCGCGGCTCTGGCCACAGCTCCCACGCCCGAAGACCAAGGAGGGAAAGCCGTGCCTCGTTGGAAAGCTCTTTGGCAGCCGCTCGCGTGGCCCCACAGCCCGTGGGGCTGCGGGCTTTGCGGCGGCCGTCAGCCTCGGCGCCACCGGCACCCACGTGTTGCCGCCGCGCCAGCCTGCGAAGCATTTTCCGGTAGGGCCACGGCTCTGGCCACAGCTCCCACACCCGAAGAGCCAGGAGTGAAAGCCATGCCTCGTTGGAAAGCTCTTTGGCATCTGCTCACGTGGCCCCACAGCCCATGGGGCTGCGGGCTTTGCGGCAGCCGTCAGCCTTGGCGCCACCGGCGCCCACGTGGCGCCGCCGCGCCAGCCTGCGAAGCATATTCCGGTAGGGCCGCGGCTCTGGCCACAGCTGCCACGCCCGAAGACCAAGGAGGGAAAGCCGTGCCTCGTTGGAAAGCTCTTTGGCAGCCGCTCGCGTGGACCCACAGCCCGTGGGGCTTTGCGGCGACCGTCAGCCTCGGCACCACTGGCGCACACGTGGCGCCGCCGCGCCAGCCTGCGAAGCATTTTCCGGTAGGGCCGCGGCTCTGGCCACAGCTCCCACACCCGAAGACCAAGGAGGGAAAGCCGTGCCTCGTTGGAAAGCTCTTTGGCAGCCGCTCGCGTGGCCCCACAGCCCGTGGGGCTGCGGGCTTTGCGGCAGCCGTCAGCCTCGGCGCCACCGGCTCTCACCTTCCTCCGCTGCGCCAGCCTGCGAAGCATTTTCCGGTAGGGCCACGGCTGTGGCGACAGCTCCCACGCCCGAAGACCAAGGAGGGAAAGCCGTGCCTCGTTGGAAAGCTCTTTGGCAGCCGCTCGCGTGGCCCCACAGCCCGTGGGGCTGCGGGCTTTGCGGCGGCCGTCAGCCTGGGCGCCACCGGCGCCCACGTGGCGCCGCCGCGCCAGCCTGTGAAGCATTTTCCGGTAGGGCCGCGGTTCTGGCCACAGCTCCCACGACCGAAGAGCCAGGAGGGAAAGCCGTGTCTCATTGGAAAGCTCTTTGGCAGCCGCACGCGTGGCCCCACAGCCCGTGCGGCTGCGGGCTTTGCGGCGGCCGTCAGCCTCGGCGCCACCGGCGCTCACGTGGCGCCGCCGCGCCAGCCTGTGAAGCATTTTCCGGTAGGGCCGCGTCTCTGGCGACAGCTCCCACGCCCGAAGAGCCAGGAGGGAAAGCCGTGCCTCGTTGGAAAGCTCTTTGGCAGCCGCTCGCGTGGCCCCACAGCCCGTGGGGCTGCGGGCTTTGCGGCGGCCGTCAGCCTCGGCGACACCGGCGCCCACCTTGCTCTGCTGCGTGAGCCTGCGAAGCATTTTCCGGTAGGGCCGCGGCTCTGGCCACAGCTCCCACGCCCGAAGACCAAGGAGGGAAAGCCGTGCCTCTTTGGAAAGCTCTTTGGCAGCCGCTCGCGTGGCCCCACAGCCCGTGGGGCTGCGGGCTTTGCGGCGGCCGTCAGCCTCGGCGCCACCGGCGCCCATGTGGCGCCGCCGCGCCAGCCTGCGAAGCATTTTCCGGTAGGGCCGCGGCTCTGGCCACAGCTCCCACGCCCGAAGACCAAGGAGGGAAAGCCGTGCCTCGTTGGAAAGCTCTTTGGCAGCCACTCGCGTGGCCCCACAGCCCGTGGGGCTGCGGGCTTTGCGGCGGCCGTCAGCCTTGGCACCACCGGCGCCCACCTGGCGCCGCCGCGCCAGCCTGCGAAGCATTTTCCGGTAGGACCGCGGCTCTGGCCACAGCTCCCACGCCCGAAGAGCCAGGAGGGAAAGCCGTGCCTCGTTGGAAAGCTCTTTGCCAGCCGCTCGCGTGGCCCCACAGCCCGTGGGGCTGCGGGCTTTGTGGCGGCCGTCAGCCTCGGCGCCACCGGCACCTAGTGGCGCCGCTGTGCGAGCCTTCAAAGCATTTTCCGGTAGGGCCGCGGCTCTGGCCACAGCTCCCACGCCCGAAGAGCCAGGAGGGAAAGCCGTGCCTCGTTGGAAAGCTCTTTGGCAGCCGCTCGCGTGGCCCCACAGCCCGTGGGGCTGCGGGCTTTGCGGCAGCCGTCAGCCTCGGCGCCACCGGCTCTCACCTTCCTCCGCTGCGCCAGCCTGCGAAGCATTTTCCGGTAGGGCCACGGCTCTGACCACAGCTCCCACGCCCGAAGACCAAGGAGGGAAAGCCGTGCCTCGTTGGAAAGCTCTTTGGCAGCCGCTCGCGTGGCCCCACAGCCCGTGGGGCTGCAGGCTTTGCGGAGGCCGTCAGCCTGGGCGCCACCGGCGCCCACCTGGCGCCGCCGCGCCAGCCTGCGAAGCATTTTCCTGTAGGACCGCGGCTCTGGCGACAGCTCCCACGCCCGAAGAACCAGGAGGGAAAGCCGTGCCTCGTTGGAAAGCTCTTTGGCATCCGCTCACGTGGCCCCACAGCCCATGGGGCTGCGGGCTTTGCGGCGGCCGTCAGCCTCGGCGCCACCGGCGCCCACCTTGCTCTGCTGCTTCAGCCTGCGAAGCATTTTCCGGTAGGGCCACGGCTCTGGCCACAGCTCACACACCCGAAGAGCCAGGAGGGAAAGCCATGCCTCGTTGGAAAGCTCTTTGACAGCCGCTCACGTGGCCCCACAAGCCGTGGGGCTGCGGGCTTTGCGGCGGCCGTCAGCCTCGGCGACACCAGCTCCCACGTGGCACCGCCGCGCCAGCCTGCGAAGCATTTTCGGGTAGGGCCGCGGCTCTGGCCACAGCTCCCACGCCCGAAGACCAAGGAGGGAAAGCCGTGCCTCGTTGGAAAGCTCTTTGGCAGCCGCTCGCGTGGCCCCACAGCCCGTGGGGCTGCGGGCTTTGCGGCGGCCGTCAGCCTCGGGGCCACCGGCGCTCAACTTGCTCTTCTGCGTCAGCCTGCGAAGCATTTTCCGGTAGGGCCACGGCTCTGGCCACAGCTCCCACACCCAAAGAGCCAGGAGGGAAAGCCATGACTCGTTGGAAAGCTCTTTGGCATCTGCTCACGTGGCCCCACAGCCCGTGGGGCTGCGGGCTTTGCGGCGGCCGTCAGCCTCGGGGCCACCGGCGCTCAACTTGCTCTTCTGCGTCAGCCTGCGAAGCATTTCCCGGTAGGGCCACGGCTCTGGCCACAGCTCCCACACCCAAAGAGCCAGGAGGGAAAGCCATGCCTCGTTGGAAAGCTCTTTGGCATCTGCTCACGTGGCCCCACAGTCCGTGGGGCTGCGGGCTTTGCGGCGGCCGTCAGCCTCGGCGCCACCGCCGCCCACGTGGCGCCGCCGCGCCAGCCTGTGAAGCATTTTCCGGTAGGGCCGCGGCTCTGGCCACAGCTGCCACGCCCGAAGACCAAGGAGGGAAAGCCGTGCCTCATTGGAAAGCTCTTTGGCAGCCGCTCGCGTGGCCCCACAGCCCGTGGGGCTGCGGGCTTTGCGGTGGCCGTCAGCCTCGGCGCCACCGGCACCCACGTGTTGCCGCCGCGCCAGCCTGCGAAGCATTTTCCGGTAGGGCCGCGGCTCTGGCCACAGCTCCCACGCCCGAAGAGCCAGGAGGGAAAGCCGTGCCTCGTTGGAAAGCTCTTTGGCAGCCGCTCGCGTGGCCCCACAGACCATGGGGCTGCGGGCTTTGCGGCGGCCGTCAGCCTCGGCGACACCGCCGCCCACCTTGCTCTGCTGCGTGAGCCTGCGAAGCATTTTCCGGTAGGGCCGCGGCTCTGGCCACAGCTCCCACGCCCGAAGACCAAGGAGGGAAAGCCGTGCCTCTTTGGAAAGCTCTTTGGCAGCCGCTCGCGTGGCCCCACAGCCCGTGGGGCTGCGGGCTTTGCGGCGGCCGTCAGCCTCGGCGCCACCGGGGCCCATGTGGCGCCGCCGCGCCAGCCTGCGAAGCATTTTCCGGTAGGGCCGCGGCTCTGGCCACAGCTCCCACACCCGAAGACCAAGGAGGGAAAGCCGTGCCTCGTTGGAAAGCTCTTTGGCAGCCGCTCGCGTGGCCCCACAGCCCGTGGGGCTGCGGGCTTTGCGGCGGCCGTCAGCCTGGGCGCCACCGGCGCCCACCTGGCGCGGCCGCGCCAGCCTGCGAAGCATTTTCGGGTAGGACCGCGGCTCTGGCCACAGCTCCCACGCCCGAAGAGCCAGGAGGGAAAGCCGTGCCTCGTTGGAAAGCTCTTTGACAGCCGCTCGCGTGGCCCCACAGACCGTGGGGCTGCGGGCTTTGCGGCGGCCGTCAGCCTCGGCGCCACCGGCACCTAGTGGCGCCGCTGTGCGAGCCTTCAAAGCATTTTCCGGTAGGGCCGCGGCTCTGGCCACAGCTCCCACGCCCGAAGACCAAGGAGGGAAAGCCGTGCCTCGTTGGAAAGCTCTTTGGCAGCCGCTCGCGTGGCCCCACAGCCCGTGGGGCTGCGGGCTTTGCGGCGGCCGTCAGCCTCGGCGCCACCGGCACCCACGTGTGCCGCCGCGCCAGCCTGCGAAGCATTTTCCGGTAGGGCCGCGGCTCTGGCCACAGCTCCCACGCCCGAAGACCAAGGAGGGAAAGCCGTGCCTCGTTGGAAAGCTCTTTGGCAGCCGCTCGCGTGGCCCCACAGACCATGGGGCTGCGGGCTTTGCGGCGGCCGTCAGCCTCGGCGACACTGGCGCCCACCTTGCTCTGCTGCGTGAGCCTGCGAAGCATTTTCCGGTAGCGCCTCGGCTCTGGCCACAGCTCCCACGCCCTAAGACCAAGGAGGGAAAGCCGTGCCTCTTTGGAAAGCTCTTTGGCAGCCGCTCGCGTGGCCCCACAGCCCTTGGGGCTGCGGGCTTTGCGGCGGCCGTCAGCCTCGGCGCCACCGGCGCCCATGTGGCGCCGCCGCGCCAGCCTGCGAAGCATTTTCCGGTAGGGCCGCGGCTCTGGCCACAGCTCCCACGCCCGAAGACCAAGGAGGGAAAGCCGTGCCTCGTTGGAAAGCTCTTTGGCAGCCGCTCGCGTGGCCCCACAGACCATGGGGCTGCGGGCTTTGCGGCGGCCGTCAGCCTCGGCGACACCGGCGCCCACCTTGCTCTGCTGCTTGAGCCTGCGAAGCATTTTCCGGTAGGGCCACGGCTCTGGCCACAGCTCCCACACCCAAAGAGCCAGGAGGGAAAGCCATGCCTCGTTGGAAAGCTCTTTGGCATCTGCTCACGTGGCCCTACAGCCCGTGGGGCTGCGGGCTTTGCGGCGGCCGTCAGCCTCGGCGCCACCGCCGCCCACGTGGCGCCGCCGCGCCAGCCTGTGAAGCATTTTCCGGTAGGGCCGCGGCTCTGGCCACAGCTGCCACGCCCGAAGACCAAGGAGGGAAAGCCGTGCCTCGTTGGAAAGCTCTTTGGCAGCCGCTCACGTGTCCCCACAGCCTGTGCGGCTGCGGGCTTTGCGGCGGCCGTCAGCCTCGGCGCCACCGGCGCTCACGTGGCGCCGCCGCGCCAGCCTGTGAAGCATTTTCCGGTAGGGCCGCGGCTCTGGCCACAGCTCCCACGCCCGAAGAGCCAGGAGGGAAAGCCGTGCCTCGTTGGAAAGCTCTTTGGCAGCCGCTCGCGTGGCCCCACAGACCATGGGGCTGCGGGCTTTGCGGCGGCCGTCAGCCTTGGCTCCATTGGCGCCCACGTGGCGCCGCCGCGCCAGCCTGCGAAGCATTTTCGGGTAGGGCCCCGGCTCTGGCCACAGCTCCCACGCCCGAAGACCAAGGAGGGAAAGCCGTGCCTCGTTGGAAAGCTCTTTGGCAGCCGCTCGCGTGGCCCCACAGCCCGTGGGGCTGCGGGCTTTGCGGTGGCCGTTAGCCTCGGCGCCACCGGCACCCACGTGTTGCCGCCGCGCCAGCCTGTTAAGCATTTTCCGGTAGGGCCGCGGCTCTGGCCACAGCTCCCACGCCCGAAGAGCCAGGAGGGAAAGCCGTGCCTCGTTGGAAAGCTCTTTGGCAGCCGCTCGCGTGGCCCCACAGACCATGGGGCTGCGGGCTTTGCGGCGGCCGTCAGCCTCGGCGCCACCGGCCCCCCTGTGGCAACGCCGCGCCACCCTGCGAAGCATTTTCCGGTAGGGCCGCGGCTCTGGCCACAGCTCCCACGCCCGAAGACCAAGGAGGGAAAGCCGTGCCTCGTTGGAAAGCTCTTTGGCAGCCGCTCGCGTGGCCCCACAGCCCGTGGGGCTGCGGGCTTTGCGGCGGCCGTCAGCCTCGGCGCCACCGGCACCCACGTGTTGCCGCCGCGCCAGCCTGCGAAGCATTTTCCGGTAGGGCCACGGCTCTGGCCACAGCTCCCACACCCGAAGAGCCAGGAGTGAAAGCCATGCCTCGTTGGAAAGCTCTTTGGCATCTGCTCACGTGGCCCCACAGCCCGTGGGGCTGCGGGCTTTGCGGCAGCCGTCAGCCTTGGCGCCACCGGCGCCCACGTGGCGCCGCCGCGCCAGCCTGCGAAGCATATTCCGGTAGGGCCGCGGCTCTGGCCACAGCTGCCACGCCCGAAGACCAAGGAGGGAAAGCCGTGCCTCGTTGGAAAGCTCTTTGGCAGCCGCTCGCGTGGACCCACAGCCCGTGGGGCTTTGCGGCGACCGTCAGCCTCGGCGCCACTGGCGCACACGTGGCGCCGCCGCGCCAGCCTGCGAAGCATTTTCCGGTAGGGCCGCGGCTCTGGCCACAGCTCCCACACCCGAAGACCAAGGAGGGAAAGCCGTGCCTCGTTGGAAAGCTCTTTGGCAGCCGCTCGCGTGGCCCCACAGCCCGTGGGGCTGCGGGCTTTGCGGCAGCCGTCAGCCTCGGCGCCACCGGCTCTCACCTTCCTCCGCTGCGCCAGCCTGCGAAGCATTTTCCGGTAGGGCCACGGCTGTGGCGACAGCTCCCACGCCCGAAGACCAAGGAGGGAAAGCCGTGCCTCGTTGGAAAGCTCTTTGGCAGCCGCTCGCGTGGCCCCACAGCCCGTGGGGCTGCGGGCTTTGCGGCGGCCGTCAGCCTTGGCGCCACCGGCGCCCACCTGGCGCCGCCGCGCCAGCCTGCGAAGCATTTTCCGGTAGGACCGCGGCTCTGGCCACAGCTCCCACGCCCGAAGAGCCAGGAGGGAAAGCCGTGCCTCGTTGGAAAGCTCTTTGACAGCCGCTCGCGTGGCCCCACAGCCCGTGGGGCTGCGGGCTTTGTGGCGGCCGTCAGCCTCGGCGCCACCGGCACCTAGTGGCGCCGCTGTGCGAGCCTTCAAAGCATTTTCCGGTAGGGCCGCGGCTCTGGCCACAGCTCCCACGCCCGAAGAGCCAGGAGGGAAAGCCGTGCCTCGTTGGAAAGCTCTTTGGCAGCCGCTCGCGTGGCCCCACAGCCCGTGGGGCTGCGGGCTTTGCGGCAGCCGTCAGCCTCGGCGCCACCGGCTCTCACCTTCCTCCGCTGCGCCAGCCTGCGAAGCATTTTCCGGTAGGGCCACGGCTCTGACCACAGCTCCCACGCCCGAAGACCAAGGAGGGAAAGCCGTGCCTCGTTGGAAAGCTCTTTGGCAGCCGCTCGCGTGGCCCCACAGCCCGTGGGGCTGCAGGCTTTGCGGAGGCCGTCAGCCTGGGCGCCACCGGCGCCCACCTGGCGCCGCCGCGCCAGCCTGCGAAGCATTTTCCTGTAGGACCGCGGCTCTGGCGACAGCTCCCACGCCCGAAGAACCAGGAGGGAAAGCCGTGCCTCGTTGGAAAGCTCTTTGGCATCCGCTCACGTGGCCCCACAGACCATGGGGCTGCGGGCTTTGCGGCGGCCGTCAGCCTCGGCGCCACCGGCGCCCACCTTGCTCTGCTGCTTCAGCCTGCGAAGCATTTTCCGGTAGGGCCACGGCTCTGGCCACAGCTCCCACACCCGAAGAGCCAGGAGGGAAAGCCATGCCTCGTTGGAAAGCTCTTTGGCATCCGCTCACGTGGCCCCACAAGCCGTGGGGCTGCGGGCTTTGCGGCGGCCGTCAGCCTCGGCGACACCAGCGCCCACGTGGCACCGCCGCGCCAGCCTGCGAAGCATTTTCGGGTAGGGCCGCGGCTCTGGCCACAGCTCCCACGCCCGAAGACCAAGGAGGGAAAGCCGTGCCTCGTTGGAAAGCTCTTTGGCAGCCGCTCGCGTGGCCCCACAGCCCGTGGGGCTGCGGGCTTTGCGGCGGCCGTCAGACTCGGCGCCACCGGCGCTCAACTTGCTCTTCTGCGTCAGCCTGCGAAGCATTTTCCGGTAGGGCCACGGCTCTGGCCACAGCTCCCACACCCAAAGAGCCAGGAGGGAAAGCCATGCCTCGTTGGAAAGCTCTTTGGCATCTGCTCACGTGGCCCCACAGCCCGTGGGGCTGCGGGCTTTGCGGCGGCCGTCAGCCTCGGGGCCACCGGCGCTCAACTTGCTCTTCTGCATCAGCCTGCGAAGCATTTTCCGGTAGGGCCACGGCTCTGGCCACAGCTCCCACACCCAAAGAGCCAGGAGGGAAAGCCATGCCTCGTTGGAAAGCTCTTTGGCATCTGCTCACGTGGCCCCACAGCCCGTGGGGCTGCGGGCTTTGCGGCGGCCGTCAGCCTCGGCGCCACCGCCGCCCACGTGGCGCCGCCGCGCCAGCCTGTGAAGCATTTTCCGGTAGGGCCGCGGCTCTGGCCACAGCTGCCACGCCCGAAGACCAAGGAGGGAAAGCCGTGCCTCATTGGAAAGCTCTTTGGCAGCCGCTCGCGTGGCCCCACAGCCCGTGGGGCTGCGGGCTTTGCGGTGGCCGTCAGCCTCGGCGCCACCGGCACCCACGTGTTGCCGCCGCGCCAGCCTGCGAA
This sequence comes from Chroicocephalus ridibundus, assembly GCF_963924245.1. NCBI lineage: Eukaryota > Metazoa > Chordata > Aves > Charadriiformes > Laridae > Chroicocephalus > Chroicocephalus ridibundus. Next base: position 58,198 of record NW_026961325.1, read on the forward strand.
GCATTTTCGGGTAGGGCCGCGGCTCTGGCCACAGCTCCCACGCCCGAAGAGCCAGGAGGGAAAGCCGTGCCTCGTTGGAAAGCTCTTTGGCAGCCGCTCGCGTGGCCCCACAGACCATGGGGCTGCGGGCTTTGCGGCGGCCGTCAGCCTCGGCGACACCGCCGCCCACCTTGCTCTGCTGCGTGAGCCTGCGAAGCATTTTCCGGTAGGGCCGCGGCTCTGGCCACAGCTCCCACGCCCGAAGACCAAGGAGGGAAAGCCGTGCCTCTTTGGAAAGCTCTTTGGCAGCCGCTCGCGTGGCCCCACAGCCCGTGGGGCTGCGGGCTTTGCGGCGGCCGTCAGCCTCGGCGCCACCGGGGCCCATGTGGCGCCGCCGCGCCAGCCTGCGAAGCATTTTCCGGTAGGGCCGCGGCTCTGGCCACAGCTCCCACGCCCGAAGACCAAGGAGGGAAAGCCGTGCCTCGTTGGAAAGCTCTTTGGCAGCCGCTCACGTGGCCCCACAGCCCGTGGGGCTGCGGGCTTTGCGGCGGCCGTCAGCCTGGGCGCCACCGGCGCCCACCTGGCGCGGCCGCGCCAGCCTGCGAAGCATTTTCGGGTAGGACCGCGGCTCTGGCCACAGCTCCCACGCCCGAAGAGCCAGGAGGGAAAGCCGTGCCTCGTTGGAAAGCTCTTTGACAGCCGCTCGCGTGGCCCCACAGCCCGTTGGGCTGCGGGCTTTGCGGCGGCCGTCAGCCTCGGCGCCACCGGCACCTACTGGCGCCGCTGTGCGAGCCTTCAAAGCATTTTCCGGTAGGGCCGCGGCTCTGGCCACAGCTCCCACGCCCGAAGAGCCAGGAGGGAAAGCCGTGCCTCGTTGGAAAGCTCTTTGGCAGCCGCTCGCGTGGCCCCACAGCCCGTGGGGCTGCGGGCTTTGCGGCGGCCGTCAGCCTCGGCGCCACCGGCACCCACGTGTTGCCGCCGCGCCAGCCTGCGAAGCATTTTCCGGTAGGGCCGCGGCTCTGGTCACATCTCCCACGCCCGAAGAGCCAGGAGGGAAAGCCGTGCCTCGTTGGAAAGCTCTTTGGCAGCCGCTCGCGTGGCCCCACAGACCATGGGGCTGCGGGCTTTGCGGCGGCCGTCAGCCTCGGCGACACTGGCGCCCACCTTGCTCTGCTGCGTGAGCCTGCGAAGCATTTTCCGGTAGGGCCGCGGCTCTGGCCACAGCTCCCACGCCCTAAGACCAAGGAGGGAAAGCCGTGCCTCTTTGGAAAGCTCTTTGGCAGCCGCTCGCGTGGCCCCACAGCCCGTGGGGCTGCGGGCTTTGCGGCGGCCGTCAGCCTCGGCGCCACCGGCGCCCATGTGGCGCCGCCGCGCCAGCCTGCGAAGCATTTTCCGGTAGGGCCGCGGCTCTGGCCACAGCTCCCACGCCCGAAGACCAAGGAGGGAAAGCCGTGCCTCGTTGGAAAGCTCTTTGGCAGCCGCTCGCGTGGCCCCACAGACCATGGGGCTGCGGGCTTTGCGGCGGCCGTCAGCCTCGGCGACACCGGCGCCCACCTTGCTCTGCTGCCTGAGCCTGCGAAGCATTTTCCGGTAGGGCCACGGCTCTGGCCACAGCTCCCACACCCAAAGAGCCAGGAGGGAAAGCCATGCCTCGTTGGAAAGCTCTTTGGCATCTGCTCACGTGGCCCCACAGCCCGTGGGGCTGCGGGCTTTGCGGCGGCCGTCAGCCTCGGCGCCACCGCCGCCCACGTGGCGCCGCCGCGCCAGCCTGTGAAGCATTTTCCGGTAGGGCCCCGGCTCTGGCCACAGCTGCCACGCCCGAAGACCAAGGAGGGAAAGCCGTGCCTCATTGGAAAGCTCTTTGGCAGCCGCTCGCGTGGCCCCACAGCCCGTGGGGCTGCGGGCTTTGCGGTGGCCGTCAGCCTCGGCGCCACCGGCACCCACGTGTTGCCGCCGCGCCAGCCTGCGAAGCATTTTCCGGTAGGGCCGCGGCTCTGGCCACAGCTCCCACGCCCGAAGAGCCAGGAGGGAAAGCCGTGCCTCGTTGGAAAGCTCTTTGGCAGCCGCTCACGTGGCCCCACAGACCATGGGGCTGCGGGCTTTGCGGCGGCCGTCAGCCTCGGCGACACCGCCGCCCACCTTGCTCTGCTGCGTGAGCCTGCGAAGCATTTTCCGGTAGGGCCGCGGCTCTGGCCACAGCTCCCACGCCCGAAGACAAAGGAGGGAAAGCCGTGCCTCTTTGGAAAGCTCTTTGGCAGCCGCTCGCGTGGCCCCACAGCCCGTGGGGCTGCGGGCTTTGCGGCGGCCGTCAGCCTCGGCGCCACCCGGGCCCATGTGGCGCCGCCGCGCCAGCCTGCGAAGCATTTTCCGGTAGGGCCGCGGCTCTGGCCACAGCTCCCACGCCCGAAGACCAAGGAGGGAAAGCCGTGCCTCGTTGGAAAGCTCTTTGGCAGCCGCTCGCGTGGCCCCACAGCCCGTGGGGCTGCGGGCTTTGCGGCGGCCGTCAGCCTGGGCGCCACCGGCGCCCACCTGGCGCGGCCGCGCCAGCCTGCGAAGCATTTTCGGGTAGGACCGCGGCTCTGGCCACAGCTCCCACGCCCGAAGAGCCAGGAGGGAAAGCCGTGCCTCGTTGGAAAGCTCTTTGACAGCCGCTCGCGTGGCCCCACAGCCCGTGGGGCTGCGGGCTTTGCGGCGGCCGTCAGCCTCGGCGCCACCGGCACCTAGTGGCGCCGCTGTGCGAGCCTTCAAAGCATTTTCCGGTAGGGCCGCGGCTCTGGCCACAGCTCCCACGCCCGAAGACCAAGGAGGGAAAGCCGTGCCTCGTTGGAAAGCTCTTTGGCAGTCGCTCGCGTGGCCCCACAGCCCGTGGGGCTGCGCGCTTTGCGGCGGCCGTCAGCCTCGGCGCCACCGGCGCCCACCTGGCGCCGCCGCGCCAGCCTGCGAAGCATTTTCAGGTAGGGCCGCGGCTCTGGCGACTGCTCCCACGCCCGAAGAGCCAGGAGGGAAAGCCATGCCTCGTTGGAAAGCTCTTTGGCAGCCGCTCGCGTGGCCCCACAGCCCGTGAGGCTGCGGGCTTTCCGGCGGCTGTCAGCCTCGGCGTCACCGGCGCACACCTGGCGCCGCCGCGCCAGCCTGCGAAGCATTTTCGGGTAGGGCCGCGGCTCTGGCCACAGCTCCCACACCCGAAGAGCCAGGAGGGAAAGCCATGCGTCGTTGGAAAGCTCTTTGGCAGCCGCTCGCGTGGCCCCACAGCCCGTGGGGCTGCGGGCTTTGCGGCGGCCGTCAGCCTCGGCGCCACCGGCGCCCACGTGGCGCCGCCGCGCCAGCCTGCGAAGCATTTTCCGGTAGGGCCGCGGCTCTGGCCACAGCTCCCACGCCCGAAGAGCCAGGAGGGAAAGCCATGCCTCGTTGGAAAGCTCTTTGGCAGCCGCTCGCGTGGCCCCACAGCCCGTGGGGCTGCGGGCTTTGCGGCGGCCGTCAGCCTCGGCGCCACCGGCGCCCAATTGGCGCCACCGCGCCAGCCTGCGAAGCATTTTCCGGTAGGGACGCGTCTCTGGCGACAACTCCCACGCCCGAAGAGAAATGAGGGAAAGCCGTGCCTCGTTGGAAAGCTCTTTGGCAGCCGCTCGCGTGGCCCCACAGCCCGTGGGGCTGCGGGCTTTGCGGCGGCCGTCAGCCTCGGCGACACCGGCGCCCACGTGGCGCCACCGCGCCAGCCTGCGAAGCATTTTCCGGTAGGGCCGCGGCTCTGGCCACAGCTCCCACACCCGAAGAGCCAGGAGGGAAAGCCATGCGTCGTTGGAAAGCTCTTTGGCAGCCGCTCGCGTGGCCCCACAGCCCGTGGGGCTGCGGGCTTTGCGGCGGCCGTCAGCCTCGGCGCCACCGGCGCCCACGTGGCGCCGCCGCGCCAGCCTGCGAAGCATTTTCCGGTAGGGCCGCGGCTCTGGCCACAGCTCCCACGCCCGAAGAGCCAGGAGGGAAAGCCGTGCCTCGTTGGAAAGCTCTTTGGCAGCCGCTCGCGTGACCCCACAGCCCGTGGGACTGCGGGCTTTGCGGCGGCCGTCGGCCTCGGCGCCACCGGCGCCCACGTGGCGCCGCCGCGCCAGCCTGCGAAGCATTTTCTGGTAGGGCCGCGGTTCTGGCCACAGATCCCACGCCCGAAGAGCCAGGAGGGAAAGCCGTGCCTCGTTGGAAAGCTCTTTGGCAGCCGCTCGCGTGGCCCCACAGCCTGTGGGGCTGCGGGCTTTGCGGTGGCCGTCAGCCTCAGCGCCATTGGCGCCCACCTTGCTCCGCTGCATCAGCCTGCGAAGCATTTTCCGGTAGGGCTGCGGCTCTGGCCACAGCTTCCACGCCCGAAGAGCCAGGAGGGAAAGCCGTGCCTCGTTGGAAAGCTCTTTGGTAGCCGCTCGCGTGGCCCCACAGCCCGTGGGGCTGCGGGCTTTGCGGCGGCCGTCAGCCTCGGCGCCACCGGCGCCCATGTGCCGCCGCCGCGCCAGCTTGCGAAGCATTTTCTGGTAGGGCCGCAGCTCTGGCCACAGCTCCCACGCCCGAAGACCAAGGAGGGAAAGCCGTGCCTCGTTGGAAAGCTCTTTTGCAGCCGCTCGCATGGCCCCACAGCCCGTGGGGCTGCGGGCTTTGCGGCGGCCGTCAGCCTCGGCACCACCGGCGCCCACGTGTCGCCGCCGCGCCAGTCTGCGAAGCATTTTCCGGTAGGGCCGCGGCTCTGGCCACAGCTCCCACGCCCGAAGACCAACGAGGGAAAGCCGTGCCTCGTTGGAAAGCTCTTTGGCAGCCGCTCGCGTGGCCCCACAGCCCGTGGGGCTGCGGGCTTTGCGCCGGCCGTCAGCCTCGACTACACCGGCGCCCACATTGCTCCGCCGCGCCAGCCTGCGAAGCATTTTCGGGTGGGGCCGCGGCTCTGGCCACAGCTCCCACGCCCGAAGAGCCAGGAGGGAAAGCCGTGCCTCGTTGGAAAGCTCTTTGGCAGCCGCTAGCGTGGCCCCACAGCCCGTGGGGCTGCGGGCTTTGCGGCGGCCGTCAGCTTAGGCGCCACCGGCGCCCACCTGGTGCCGCCGCGCCAGCCTGCAAAGCATTTTCCGGTAGGGCCGCGGCTCTGGCGACTGCTCCCACGCCCGAAGAGCCAGGAGGGAAAGCCGTGCCTCGTTGGAAAGCTCTTTGGCAGCCGCTCGCGTGGCCCCACAGCCCGTGGGGCTGCGGGCTTTCCGGCGGCTGTCAGCCTCGGCGTCACCGGCGCACACCTGGCGCCGCCGCGCCAGCCTGCGAAGCATTTTCGGGAAGGGCCACGGCTCTGGCCACAGCTCCCACGCCCGAAGAGCCAGGAGGGAAAGCCGTGCCTCGTTGGAAAGCTCTTTGGCAGCCGCTCGCGTGGCCCCACAGCCCGTGGGGCTGCGGGCTTTGCAACGGCCGTCAGCCTCGGCGCCACCGGCACCCACCTGGTGCCGCCGCGCCAGCCTGTGAAGCATTTTCCGGTAGGGCCGCGGCTCTGGCCACAGCTCCCACGCTCGAAGAGCCAGGAGGGAAAGCCGTGCCTCGTTGGAAAGCTCTTTGGCAGCCGCTCGCGTGGCCCCACAGCCCGTGGGGCTGCGGGCTTTGCGGCGGCCGTCAGACTCGGCGCCACCGGCGCCCACGTGGCACCGCCGCGCCAGCCTGCGAAGCATTTTCGGGTAGGGCCCCGGCTCTGGCCACAGCTCCCACGCCCAAAGAGCCAGGAGGGAAAGCCGTGCCTCGTTGGAAAGCTCTTTGGCAGCCGCTCGCGTGGCCCCACAGCCCATGGGGCTGCGGGCTTTGCAGCGGCCGTCAGCCTCGGCGCCACCCGTGCCCACCTGGCGCCGCCGTGCCAGCCTGCGAAGCATTTTCCGGTAGGGCCGCGGCTCTGGCGACTGCTCCCACGCCCGAAGAGCCAGGAGGGAAAGCCGTGCCTCGTTGGAAAGCTCTTTGGCAGCCGCTCGCGTGGCCCCACAGCCCGTGGGGCTGCGGGCTTTCCGGCGGCTGTCAGCCTCGGCGCCACCGGCGCCCACGTGGCGCCGCCGCGCCAGCCTGCGAAGCATTTTCTGGTAGGGCCGCGGCTCTGGCCACAGCTCCCACGCCCGAAGAGCCAGGAGGGAAAGCCGTGCCTCGTTGGAAAGCTCTTTGGCAGCCGCTCGCGTGGCCCCACAGCCCGTGGGGCTGCGGGCTTTCCGGCGGCTGTCAGCCTCGGCGTCACCGGCACACACCTGGCGCCGCCGCGCCAGCCTCCGAAGCATTTTCGGGTAGGGCCGCGGCTCTGGCCACAGCTCCCACACCCGAAGAGCCAGGAGGGAAAGCCATGCCTCGTTGGAAAGCTCTTTGGCAGCCGCTCGCGTGGCCCCACAGCCCGTGGGGCTGCGGGCTTTGCGGCGGCCGTCAGCCTCGGCGACACCGGCGCCCACGTGGCGCCGCCGCGCCAGCCTGCGAAGCATTTTCGGGTGGGGCCGCGGCTCTGGCCACAGCTCCCACGCCCGAAGAGCCAGGAGGGAAAGCCGTGCCTCGTTGGAAAGCTCTTTGGCAGCCGCTAGCGTGGCCCCACAGCCCGTGGGGCTGCGGGCTTTGCGGCGGCCGTCAGCTTAGGCGCCACCGGCGCCCACCTGGTGCCGCCGCGCCAGCCTGCAAAGCATTTTCCGGTAGGGCCGCGGCTCTGGCGACTGCTCCCACGCCCGAAGAGCCAGGAGGGAAAGCCGTGCCTCGTTGGAAAGCTCTTTGGCAGCCGCTCGCGTGGCCCCACAGCCCGTGGGGCTGCGGGCTTTCCGGCGGCTGTCAGCCTCGGCGTCACCGGCGCACACCTGGCGCCGCCGCGCCAGCCTGCGAAGCATTTTCGGGAAGGGCCACGGCTCTGGCCACAGCTCCCACGCCCGAAGACGAAGGAGGGAAATCCGTGCCTCGTTGGAAAGCTCTTTGGCAGCCGCTCGCGTGGCCCCACAGCCCGTGGGGCTGCGGGCTTTGCAACGGCCGTCAGCCTCGGCGCCACCGGCACCCACCTGGTGCCGCCGCGCCAGCCTGTGAAGCATTTTCCGGTAGGGCCGCGGCTCTGGCCACAGCTCCCACGCTCGAAGAGCCAGGAGGGAAAGCCGTGCCTCGTTGGAAAGCTCTTTGGCAGCCGCTCGCGTGGCCCCACAGACCATGGGGCTGCGGGCTTTGCGGCGGCCGTCAGCCTCGGCGCCACCGGCGCCCACCTGGCGCCGCCGCGCCAGCCTGCGAAGTATTTTCCGGTAGGGCCGCAGCTCTGGCCACAGCTCCCACGCCCGAAGAGCCAGGAGGGAAAGACGTGCCTCGTTGGAAAGCTCTCTGGCAGCCGCTCGCGTGGCCCCACAGACCATGGGGCTGCGGGCTTTGCGCCGGCCGTCAGCCTCGGCGACACCGGCGCCCACCTTGCTCTGCTGCGTCAGCCTGCGAAGCATTTTCAGGAAGGGCCACGGCTCTGGCCACAGCTCCCACGCCCAAAGAGCCAGGAGGGAAAGCCGTGCCTCGTTTGGAAGCTCTTTGGCAGCCGCTCGCGTGGCCCCACAGCCCATGGGGCTGCGGGCTTTGCGGTGGCCGTCAGCCTCAGCGCCATTGGCGCCCACCTTGCTCCGCTGCGTCAGCCTGCGAAGCATTTTCCGGTAGGGCTGCGGCTCTGGCCACAGCTTCCACGCCCGAAGAGCCAGGAGGGAAAGCCGTGCCTCGTTGGAAAGCTCTTTGGCAGCCGCTCGCGTGGCCCCACAGCCCGTGGGGCTGCGGGCTTTGCGGCGGCCGTCAGCCTCGGCGCCACCGGCGCCCATGTGCCGCCGCCGCGCCAGCTTGCGAAGCATTTTCTGGTAGGGCCGCGGCTCTGGCCACAGCTCCCACGCCCGAAGACCAAGGAGGGAAAGCCGTGCCTCGTTGGAAAGCTCTTTGGCAGCCGCTCGCGTGGCCCCACAGCCCGTGGGGCTGCGGGCTTTGCGCCGGCCGTCAGCCTCGACGACACCGGCGCCCACATTGCTCCGCTGCGTCAGCCTGCGAAGTATTTTCGGGAAGGGCCACGGCTATGGCCACAGCTCCCACACCCGAAGAGCCAGGAGGGAAAGCCGTGCCTCGTTGGAAAGCTCTTTGGCAGCCGCTCGCGTGGCCCCACAGCCCGTGGGGCTGCGGGCTTTGCGGCGGCCGTCAGACTCGGCGACACCGGCGCCCACGTGGCACCGCCGCGCCAGCCTGCGAAGCATTTTCGGGTAGGGCCCCGGCTCTGGCCACAGCTCCCACGCCCAAAGAGCCAGGAGGGAAAGCCGTGCCTCGTTGGAAAGCTCTTTGGCAGCCGCTCGCGTGGCCCCACAGCCCATGGGGCTGCGGGCTTTGCAGCGGCCGTCAGCCTCGGCGCCACCGGCGCCCACCTGGCGCCGCCGTGCCAGCCTGCGAAGCATTTTCCGGTAGGGCCGCGGCTCTGGCCACAACTCCCACGCCCGAAGAGCCAGGAGGGAAAGCCGTGCCTCGTTGGAAAGCTCTTTGGCAGCCGCTCGCGTGGCCCCACAGCACGTGGGGCTGCGGGCTTTGTGGCGGCCGTCAGCCTCGGCGACACCGGAGCCCACCTTGTCCCGCTGCGTCAGACTGCGAAGCATTTTCCGGTAGGGCCGCGGCTCTGGCCACAGCTCCCACGCCCGAAGACCAAGGAGGGAAAGCCGTGCCTCGTTGGAAAGCTCTTTGGCAGCCGCTTACGTGGCCCCACAGCCCGTGGGGCTGCGGGCTTTGCGGCAGCCATCAGCCTCGGCGCCACCGGCGCCCACCTGGTGCCCCCGTGCCAGCTTGTGAAGCATTTTTGGGTAGGTCCGCGGCTCTGGCCACAGCTCCCACGCCCGAAGAGCCAGGAGGGAAAGCCGTGCCTCGTTGGAAAGCTCTTTGGCAGCCGCTCGGGTGGCCCCATAGACCATGGGGCTGCGGGCTTTGCGGCGGCCGTCAGCCTCGGCGACACCAGCGCCCACATGACGCCGCCCCGCCAGCCCGCGAAGCATTTTCCGGTAGGGCGGCGGCTCTGACCACAGCTCCCACGCCCGAAGAGCCAGGAGGGAAAGCCGTGCCTCGTTGGAAAGCTCTTTCGCAGCCGCTCGCGTGGCCCCACAGCCCGTGGGGCTGCGGGCTTTCCGGCGGCTGTCAGCCTCGGCGTCACCGGCGCCCACGTGGCGCCGCCGCGCCAGCCTGCGAAGCATTTTCGGGTAGGGCCGCGGCTCTGGTCACAGCTCCCACGCCCGAAGAGCCAGGAGGGAAAGCCGTGCCTCGTTGGAAAGCTCTTTGGCAGCCGCTCGCGTGGCCCCACATCCCGTGGGGCTGCGGGCTTTCCGGCGGCTGTCAGCCTCGGCGTCACCGGCGCACACCTGGCGCCGCCGCGCCAGCCTGCGAAGCATTTTCGGGTAGGGCCGCGGCTCTGGCCACAGCTCCCACACCCGAAGAGCCAGGAGGGAAAGCCATGCCTCGTTGGAAAGCTCTTTGGCAGCCGCTCGCGTGGCCCCACAGCCCGTGGGGCTGCGGGCTTTGCGGCGGCCGTCAGCCTCGGCGACACCGGCGCCCACGTGGCGCCGCCGCTCCAGCCTGCGAAGCATTTTCCGGTAGGGCCGCGGCTCTGGCCACAGCTCCCACGCCCGAAGAGCCAGGAGGGAAAGCCGTGCCTCGTTGGAAAGCTCTTTGGCAGCCGCTCGCGTGGCCCCACAGCCCGTGGCGCTGCGGGCTTTGCGGCGTCCGTCAGTCTCGGCGCCACCGGCGCCCACCTGACGCCGCCGCGCCAGCCTGCGAAGCATTTTCGGGTAGGGCCGCGGCTCTGGCCACAGCTCCCACGCCCGAAGAGCCAGGAGGGAAAGCCGTGCCTCGTTGGAAAGCTCTTTGGCAGCCGCTCGCGTGGCCCCACAGCCCGTGGGGCTGCGGGCTTTGCGGCGGCCGTCAGCCTCGTCGCCACCGGCGCCCACCTGGCGCCGCCGCGCCAGCCTGCGAAGCATTTTCTGGTAGGGCCGCGGTTCTGGCCACAGATCCCACGCCCGAAGAGCCAGGAGGGAAAGCCGTGCCTCGTTGGAAAGCTCTTTGGCAGCCGCTCGCGTGGCCCCACAGCCTGTGGGGCTGCGGGCTTTGCGGTGGCCGTCAGCCTCAGCGCCATTGGCGCCCACCTTGCTCCGCTGCATCAGCCTGCGAAGCATTTTCCGGTAGGGCTGCGGCTCTGGCCACAGCTTCCACGCCCGAAGAGCCAGGAGGGAAAGCCGTGCCTCGTTGGAAAGCTCTTTGGTAGCCGCTCGCGTGGCCCCACAGCCCGTGGGGCTGCGGGCTTTGCGGCGGCCGTCAGCCTCGGCGCCACCGGCGCCCATGTGCCGCCGCCGCGCCAGCTTGCGAAGCATTTTCTGGTAGGGCCGCAGCTCTGGCCACAGCTCCCACGCCCGAAGACCAAGGAGGGAAAGCCGTGCCTCGTTGGAAAGCTCTTTTGCAGCCGCTCGCATGGCCCCACAGCCCGTGGGGCTGCGGGCTTTGCGGCGGCCGTCAGCCTCGGCACCACCGGTGCCCACGTGTCGCCGCCGCGCCAGTCTGCGAAGCATTTTCCGGTAGGGCCGCGGCTCTGGCCACAGCTCCCACGCCCGAAGACCAACGAGGGAAAGCCGTGCCTCGTTGGAAAGCTCTTTGGCAGCCGCTCGCGTGGCCCCACAGCCCGTGGGGCTGGGGGCTTTGCGCCGGCCGTCAGCCTCGACTACACCGGCGCCCACATTGCTCCGCTGCGTCAGCCTGCGAAGTATTTTCGGGAAGGGCCACGGCTATGGCCACAGCTCCCACGCCCGAAGAGCCAGGAGGGAAAGCCGTGCCTCGTTGGAAAGCTCTTTGGCAGCCGCTCGCGTGGCCCCACAGCCCGTGGGGCTGCGGGCTTTGCGGCGGCCGTCAGACTCGGCGCCACCGGCGCCCACGTGGCACCGCCGCGCCAGCCTGCGAAGCATTTTCGGGTAGGGCCCCGGCTCTGGCCACAGCTCCCACGCCCAAAGAGCCAGGAGGGAAAGCCGTGCCTCGTTGGAAAGCTCTTTGGCAGCCGCTCGCGTGGCCCCACAGCCCATGGGGCTGCGGGCTTTGAAGCGGCCGTCAGCCTCGGCGCCACCCGCGCCCACCTGGCGCCGCCGTGCCAGCCTGCGAAACATTTTCCGGTAGGGCCGCGGCTCTGGCGACTGCTCCCACGCCCGAAGAGCCAGGAGGGAAAGCCGTGCCTCGTTGGAAAGCTCTTTGGCAGCCGCTCGCGTGGCCCCACAGCCCGTGGGGCTGCGGGCTTTCCGGCGGCTGTCAGCCTCGGCGCCACCGGCGCCCACGTGGCGCCGCCGCGCCAGCCTGCGAAGCATTTTCTGGTAGGGCCGCGGCTCTGGCCACAGCTCCCACGCCCGAAGAGCCAGGAGGGAAAGCCGTGCCTCGTTGGAAAGCTCTTTGGCAGCCGCTCGCGTGGCCCCACAGCCCGTGGGGCTGCGGGCTTTCCGGCGGCTGTCAGCCTCGGCGTCACCGGCGCACACCTGGCGCCGCCGCGCCAGCCTCCGAAGCATTTTCGGGTAGGGCCGCGGCTCTGGCCACAGCTCCCACACCCGAAGAGCCAGGAGGGAAAGCCATGCCTCGTTGGAAAGCTCTTTGGCAGCCGCTCGCGTGGCCCCACAGCCCGTGGGGCTGCGGGCTTTGCGGCGGCCGTCAGCCTCGGCGACACCGGCGCCCACGTGGCGCCGCCGCGCCAGCCTGCGAAGCATTTTCGGGAAGGGCCGCGGCTCTGGCCACAGCTCCCACGCCCGAAGAGCCAGGAGGGAAAGCCGTGCCTCGTTGGAAAGCTCTTTGGCAGCCGCTAGCGTGGCCCCACAGCCCGTGGGGCTGCGGGCTTTGCGGCGGCCGTCAGCTTAGGCGCCACCGGCGCCCACCTGGTGCCGCCGCGCCAGCCTGCAAAGCATTTTCCGGTAGGGCCGCGGCTCTGGCGACTGCTCCCACGCCCGAAGAGCCAGGAGGGAAAGCCGTGCCTCGTTGGAAAGCTCTTTGGCAGCCGCTCGCGTGGCCCCACAGCCCGTGGGGCTGCGGGCTTTCCGGCGGCTGTCAGCCTCGGCGTCACCGGCGCACACCTGGCGCCGCCGCGCCAGCCTGCGAAGCATTTTCGGGAAGGGCCACGGCTCTGGCCACAGCTCCCACGCCCGAAGACCAAGGAGGGAAATCCGTGCCTCGTTGGAAAGCTCTTTGGCAGCCGCTCGCGTGGCCCCACAGCCCGTGGGGCTGCGGGCTTTGCAACGGCCGTCAGCCTCGGCGCCACCGGCACCCACCTGGTGCCGCCGCGCCAGCCTGCGAAGCATTTTCCGGTAGGGCCGCGGCTCTGGCCACAGCTCCCACGCTCGAAGAGCCAGGAGGGAAAGCCGTGCCTCGTTGGAAAGCTCTTTGGCAGCCGCTCGCGTGGCCCCACAGACCATGGGGCTGCGGGCTTTGCGGCGGCCGTCAGACTCGGCGCCACCGGCGCCCACCTGGCGCCGCCGCGCCAGCCTGCGAAGTATTTTCCGGTAGGGCCGCAGCTCTGGCCACAGCTCCCACGCCCGAAGAGCCAGGAGGGAAAGACGTGCCTCGTTGGAAAGCTCTCTGGCAGCCGCTCGCGTGGCCCCACAGACCAGGGGGCTGCGGGCTTTGCGCCGGCCGTCAGCCTCGGCGACACCGGCGCCCACCTTGCTCTGCTGCGTCAGCCTGCGAAGCATTTTCAGGAAGGGCCACGGCTCTGGCCACAGCTCCCACGCCCAAAGGGCCAGGAGGGAAAGCCGTGCCTCGTTGGAAAGCTCTTTGGCAGCCGCTCGCGTGGCCCCACAGCCCATGGGGCTGCGGGCTTTGCGGTGGCCGTCAGCCTCAGCGCCATTGGCGCCCACCTTGCTCCGCTGCGTCAGCCTGCGAAGCATTTTCCGGTAGGGCTGCGGCTCTGGCCACAGCTTCCACGCCCGAAGAGCCAGGAGGGAAAGCCGTGCCTCGTTGGAAAGCTCTTTGGCAGCCGCTCGCGTGGCCCCACAGCCCGTGGGGCTGCGGGCTTTGCGGCGGCCGTCAGCCTCGGCGCCACCGGCGCCCATGTGCCGCCGCCGCGCCAGCTTGCGAAGCATTTTCTGGTAGGGCCGCGGCTCTGGCCACAGCTCCCACGCCCGAAGACCAAGGAGGGAAAGCCGTGCCTCGTTGGAAAGCTCTTTGGCAGCCGCTCGCGTGGCTCAACAGCCCGTGGGGCTGCGGGCTTTGCGCCGGCCGTCAGCCTCGACGACACCGGCGCCCACATTGCTCCGCTGCGTCAGCCTGCGAAGTATTTTCGGGAAGGGCCACGGCTATGGCCACAGCTCCCACGCCCGAAGAGCCAGGAGGGAAAGCCGTGCCTCGTTGGAAAGCTCTTTGGCAGCCGCTCGCGTGGCCCCACAGCCCGTGGGGCTGCGGGCTTTGCGGCGGCCGTCAGACTCGGCGACACCGGCGCCCACGTGGCACCGCCGCGCCAGCCTGCAAAGCATTTTCGGGTAGGGCCCCGGCTCTGGCCACAGCTCCCACGCCCAAAGAGCCAGGAGGGAAAGCCGTGCCTCGTTGGAAAGCTCTTTGGCAGCCGCTCGCGTGGCCCCACAGCCCATGGGGCTGCGGGCTTTGCAGCGGCCGTCAGCCTCGGCGCCACCGGCGCCCACCTGGCGCCGCCGTGCCAGCCTGCGAAGCATTTTCCGGTAGGGCCGCGGCTCTGGCCACAGCTCCCACGCCCGAAGAGCCAGGAGGGAAAGCCGTGCCTCGTTGGAAAGCTCTTTGGCAGCCGCTCGCGTGGCCCCACAGCCCGTGGGGCTGCGGGCTTTGTGGCGGCCGTCAGCCTCGGCGACACCGGCGCCCACCTTGTCCCGCTGCGTCAGACTGCGAAGCATTTTCCGGTAGGGCCGCGGCTCTGGCCACAGCTCCCACGCCCGAAGACCAAGGAGGGAAAGCCGTGCCTCGTTGGAAAGCTCTTTGGCAGCCGCTTACGTGGCCCCACAGCCCGTGGGGCTGCGGGCTTTGCGGCAGCCGTCAGCCTCGGCGCCACCGGCGCCCACCTGGCGCCCCCGTGCCAGATTGTGAAGCATTTTTGGGTAGGTCCGCGGCTCTGGCCACAGCTCCCACGCCCGAAGAGCCAGGAGGGAAAGCCGTGCCTCGTTGGAAAGCTCTTTGGCAGCCGCTCGGGTGGCCCCATAGACCATGGGGCTGCGGGCTTTGCGGCGGCCGTCAGCCTCGGCGACACCAGCGCCCACATGACGCCGCCCCGCCAGCCCGCGAAGCATTTTCCGGTAGGGCCGCGGCTCTGACCACAGCTCCCACGCCCGAAGAGCCAGGAGGGAAAGCCGTGCCTCGTTGGAAAGCTCTTTCGCAGCCGCTCGCGTGGCCCCACAGCCCGTGGGGCTGCGGGCTTTCCGGCGGCTGTCAGCCTCGGCGTCACCGGCGCCCACGTGGCGCCGCCGCGCCAGCCTGCGAAGCATTTTCCAGTAGGGCCGCGGCTCTGGCCACAGCTCCCACGCCCGAAGACCAAGGAGGGAAAGCCGTGCCTCTTTGGAAAGCTCTTTGGCAGCCGCTCGCGTGGCCCCACAGCCCGTGGGGCTGCGGGCTTTGCGGCGGCCGTCAGCCTCGGCGCCACCGGGGCCCATGTGGCGCCGCCGCGCCAGCCTGCGAAGCATTTTCCGGTAGGGCCGCGGCTCTGGCCACAGCTCCCACGCCCGAAGAGCCAGGAGGGAAAGCCGTGCCTCGTTGGAAAGCTCTTTGGCAGCCGCTCACGTGGCCCCACAGCCCGTGGGGCTGCGGGCTTTGCGGCGGCCGTCAGCCTGGGCGCCACCGGCGCCCACCTGGCGCGGCCGCGCCAGCCTGCGAAGCATTTTCGGGTAGGACCGCGGCTCTGGCCACAGCTCCCACGCCCGAAGAGCCAGGAGGGAAAGCCGTGCCTCGTTGGAAAGCTCTTTGACAGCCGCTCGCGTGGCCCCACAGCCCGTTGGGCTGCGGGCTTTGCGGCGGCCGTCAGCCTCGGCGCCACCGGCACCTACTGGCGCCGCTGTGCGAGCCTTCAAAGCATTTTCCGGTAGGGCCGCGGCTCTGGCCACAGCTCCCACGCCCGAAGAGCCAGGAGGGAAAGCCGTGCCTCGTTGGAAAGCTCTTTGGCAGCCGCTCGCGTGGCCCCACAGCCCGTGGGGCTGCGGGCTTTGCGGCGGCCGTCAGCCTCGGCGCCACCGGCACCCACGTGTTGCCGCCGCGCCAGCCTGCGAAGCATTTTCCGGTAGGGCCGCGGCTCTGGTCACATCTCCCACGCCCGAAGAGCCAGGAGGGAAAGCCGTGCCTCGTTGGAAAGCTCTTTGGCAGCCGCTCGCGTGGCCCCACAGACCATGGGGCTGCGGGCTTTGCGGCGGCCGTCAGCCTCGGCGACACTGGCGCCCACCTTGCTCTGCTGCGTGAGCCTGCGAAGCATTTTCCGGTAGGGCCGCGGCTCTGGCCACAGCTCCCACGCCCTAAGACCAAGGAGGGAAAGCCGTGCCTCTTTGGAAAGCTCTTTGGCAGCCGCTCGCGTGGCCCCACAGCCCGTGGGGCTGCGGGCTTTGCGGCGGCCGTCAGCCTCGGCGCCACCGGCGCCCATGTGGCGCCGCCGCGCCAGCCTGCGAAGCATTTTCCGGTAGGGCCGCGGCTCTGGCCACAGCTCCCACGCCCGAAGACCAAGGAGGGAAAGCCGTGCCTCGTTGGAAAGCTCTTTGGCAGCCGCTCGCGTGGCCCCACAGACCATGGGGCTGCGGGCTTTGCGGCGGCCGTCAGCCTCGGCGACACCGGCGCCCACCTTGCTCTGCTGCCTGAGCCTGCGAAGCATTTTCCGGTAGGGCCACGGCTCTGGCCACAGCTCCCACACCCAAAGAGCCAGGAGGGAAAGCCATGCCTCGTTGGAAAGCTCTTTGGCATCTGCTCACGTGGCCCCACAGCCCGTGGGGCTGCGGGCTTTGCGGCGGCCGTCAGCCTCGGCGCCACCGCCGCCCACGTGGCGCCGCCGCGCCAGCCTGTGAAGCATTTTCCGGTAGGGCCGCGGCTCTGGCCACAGCTGCCACGCCCGAAGACCAAGGAGGGAAAGCCGTGCCTCATTGGAAAGCTCTTTGGCAGCCGCTCGCGTGGCCCCACAGCCCGTGGGGCTGCGGGCTTTGCGGTGGCCGTCAGCCTCGGCGCCACCGGCACCCACGTGTTGCCGCCGCGCCAGCCTGCGAAGCATTTTCCGGTAGGGCCGCGGCTCTGGCCACAGCTCCCACGCCCGAAGAGCCAGGAGGGAAAGCCGTGCCTCGTTGGAAAGCTCTTTGGCAGCCGCTCACGTGGCCCCACAGACCATGGGGCTGCGGGCTTTGCGGCGGCCGTCAGCCTGGGCGCCACCGGCGCCCACCTGGCGCGGCCGCGCCAGCCTGCGAAGCATTTTCCGGTAGGACCGCGGCTCTGGCCACAGCTCCCACGCCCGAAGAGCCAGGAGGGAAAGCCGTGCCTCGTTGGAAAGCTCTTTGACAGCCGCTCGCGTGGCCCCACAGCCCGTGGGGCTGCGGGCTTTGCGGCGGCCGTCAGCCTCGGCGCCACCGGCACCTAGTGGCGCCGCTGTGCGAGCCTTCAAAGCATTTTCCGGTAGGGCCGCGGCTCTGGCCACAGCTCCCACGCCCGAAGACCAAGGAGGGAAAGCCGTGCCTCGTTGGAAAGCTCTTTGGCAGTCGCTCGCGTGGCCCCACAGCCCGTGGGGCTGCGCGCTTTGCGGCGGCCGTCAGCCTCGGCGCCACCGGCGCCCACCTGGCGCCGCCGCGCCAGCCTGCGAAGCATTTTCAGGTAGGGCCGCGGCTCTGGCGACTGCTCCCACGCCCGAAGAGCCAGGAGGGAAAGCCATGCCTCGTTGGAAAGCTCTTTGGCAGCCGCTCGCGTGGCCCCACAGCCCGTGAGGCTGCGGGCTTTCCGCCGGCTGTCAGCCTCGGCGTCACCGGCGCACACCTGGCGCCGCCGCGCCAGCCTGCGAAGCATTTTCGGGTAGGGCCGCGGCTCTGGCCACAGCTCCCACACCCGAAGAGCCAGGAGGGAAAGCCATGCGTCGTTGGAAAGCTCTTTGGCAGCCGCTCGCGTGGCCCCACAGCCCGTGGGGCTGCGGGCTTTGCGGCGGCCGTCAGCCTCGGCGCCACCGGCGCCCACGTGGCGCCGCCGCGCCAGCCTGCGAAGCATTTTCCGGTAGGGCCGCGGCTCTGGCCACAGCTCCCACGCCCGAAGAGCCAGGAGGGAAAGCCATGCCTCGTTGGAAAGCTCTTTGGCAGCCGCTCGCGTGGCCCCACAGCCCGTGGGGCTGCGGGCTTTGCGGCGGCCGTCAGCCTCGGCGCCACCGGCGCCCAATTGGCGCCACCGCGCCAGCCTGCGAAGCATTTTCCGGTAGGGACGCGTCTCTGGCGACAACTCCCACGCCCGAAGAGAAATGAGGGAAAGCCGTGCCTCGTTGGAAAGCTCTTTGGCAGCCGCTCGCGTGGCCCCACAGCCCGTGGGGCTGCGGGCTTTGCGGCGGCCGTCAGCCTCGGCGACACCGGCGCCCACGTGGCGCCACCGCGCCAGCCTGCGAAGCATTTTCCGGTAGGGCCGCGGCTCTGGCCACAGCTCCCACACCCGAAGAGCCAGGAGGGAAAGCCATGCGTCGTTGGAAAGCTCTTTGGCAGCCGCTCGCGTGGCCCCACAGCCCGTGGGGCTGCGGGCTTTGCGGCGGCCGTCAGCCTCGGCGCCACCGGCGCCCACGTGGCGCCGCCGCGCCAGCCTGCGAAGCATTTTCCGGTAGGGCCGCGGCTCTGGCCACAGCTCCCACGCCCGAAGAGCCAGGAGGGAAAGCCGTGCCTCGTTGGAAAGCTCTTTGGCAGCCGCTCGCGTGACCCCACAGCCCGTGGGACTGCGGGCTTTGCGGCGGCCGTCGGCCTCGGCGCCACCGGCGCCCACGTGGCGCCGCCGCGCCAGCCTGCGAAGCATTTTCTGGTAGGGCCGCGGTTCTGGCCACAGATCCCACGCCCGAAGAGCCAGGAGGGAAAGCCGTGCCTCGTTGGAAAGCTCTTTGGCAGCCGCTCGCGTGGCCCCACAGCCTGTGGGGCTGCGGGCTTTGCGGTGGCCGTCAGCCTCAGCGCCATTGGCGCCCACCTTGCTCCTCTGCATCAGCCTGCGAAGCATTTTCCGGTAGGGCTGCGGCTCTGGCCACAGCTTCCACGCCCGAAGAGCCAGGAGGGAAAGCCGTGCCTCGTTGGAAAGCTCTTTGGTAGCCGCTCGCGTGGCCCCACAGCCCGTGGGGCTGCGGGCTTTGCGGCGGCCGTCAGCCTCGGCGCCACCGGCGCCCATGTGCCGCCGCCGCGCCAGCTTGCGAAGCATTTTCTGGTAGGGCCGCAGCTCTGGCCACAGCTCCCACGCCCGAAGACCAAGGAGGGAAAGCCGTGCCTCGTTGGAAAGCTCTTTTGCAGCCGCTCGCATGGCCCCACAGCCCGTGGGGCTGCGGGCTTTGCGGCGGCCGTCAGCCTCGGCACCACCGGCGCCCACGTGTCGCCGCCGCGCCAGTCTGCGAAGCATTTTCCGGTAGGGCCGCGGCTCTGGCCACAGCTCCCACGCCCGAAGACCAACGAGGGAAAGCCGTGCCTCGTTGGAAAGCTCTTTGGCAGCCGCTCGCGTGGCCCCACAGCCCGTGGGGCTGCGGGCTTTGCGCCGGCCGTCAGCCTCGACTACACCGGCGCCCACATTGCTCCGCCGCGCCAGCCTGCGAAGCATTTTCGGGTGGGGCCGCGGCTCTGGCCACAGCTCCCACGCCCGAAGAGCCAGGAGGGAAAGCCGTGCCTCGTTGGAAAGCTCTTTGGCAGCCGCTAGCGTGGCCCCACAGCCCGTGGGGCTGCGGGCTTTGCGGCGGCCGTCAGCTTAGGCGCCACCGGCGCCCACCTGGTGCCGCCGCGCCAGCCTGCAAAGCATTTTCCGGTAGGGCCGCGGCTCTGGCGACTGCTCCCACGCCCGAAGAGCCAGGAGGGAAAGCCGTGCCTCGTTGGAAAGCTCTTTGGCAGCCGCTCGCGTGGCCCCACAGCCCGTGGGGCTGCGGGCTTTCCGGCGGCTGTCAGCCTCGGCGTCACCGGCGCACACCTGGCGCCGCCGCGCCAGCCTGCGAAGCATTTTCGGGAAGGGCCACGGCTCTGGCCACAGCTCCCACGCCCGAAGACGAAGGAGGGAAATCCGTGCCTCGTTGGAAAGCTCTTTGGCAGCCGCTCGCGTGGCCCCACAGCCCGTGGGGCTGCGGGCTTTGCAACGGCCGTCAGCCTCGGCGCCACCGGCACCCACCTGGTGCCGCCGCGCCAGCCTGTGAAGCATTTTCCGGTAGGGCCGCGGCTCTGGCCACAGCTCCCACGCTCGAAGAGCCAGGAGGGAAAGCCGTGCCTCGTTGGAAAGCTCTTTGGCAGCCGCTCGCGTGGCCCCACAGCCCGTGGGGCTGCGGGCTTTGCGGCGGCCGTCAGACTCGGCGCCACCGGCGCCCACGTGGCACCGCCGCGCCAGCCTGCGAAGCATTTTCGGGTAGGGCCCCGGCTCTGGCCACAGCTCCCACGCCCAAAGAGCCAGGAGGGAAAGCCGTGCCTCGTTGGAAAGCTCTTTGGCAGCCGCTCGCGTGGCCCCACAGCCCATGGGGCTGCGGGCTTTGCAGCGGCCGTCAGCCTCGGCGCCACCCGTGCCCACCTGGCGCCGCCGTGCCAGCCTGCGAAGCATTTTCCGGTAGGGCCGCGGCTCTGGCGACTGCTCCCACGCCCGAAGAGCCAGGAGGGAAAGCCGTGCCTCGTTGGAAAGCTCTTTGGCAGCCGCTCGCGTGGCCCCACAGCCCGTGGGGCTGCGGGCTTTCCGGCGGCTGTCAGCCTCGGCGCCACCGGCGCCCACGTGGCGCCGCCGCGCCAGCCTGCGAAGCATTTTCTGGTAGGGCCGCGGCTCTGGCCACAGCTCCCACGCCCGAAGAGCCAGGAGGGAAAGCCGTGCCTCGTTGGAAAGCTCTTTGGCAGCCGCTCGCGTGGCCCCACAGCCCGTGGGGCTGCGGGCTTTCCGGCGGCTGTCAGCCTCGGCGTCACCGGCACACACCTGGCGCCGCCGCGCCAGCCTCCGAAGCATTTTCGGGTAGGGCCGCGGCTCTGGCCACAGCTCCCACACCCGAAGAGCCAGGAGGGAAAGCCATGCCTCGTTGGAAAGCTCTTTGGCAGCCGCTCGCGTGGCCCCACAGCCCGTGGGGCTGCGGGCTTTGCGGCGGCCGTCAGCCTCGGCGACACCGGCGCCCACGTGGCGCCGCCGCGCCAGCCTGCGAAGCATTTTCGGGTGGGGCCGCGGCTCTGGCCACAGCTCCCACGCCCGAAGAGCCAGGAGGGAAAGCCGTGCCTCGTTGGAAAGCTCTTTGGCAGCCGCTAGCGTGGCCCCACAGCCCGTGGGGCTGCGGGCTTTGCGGCGGCCGTCAGCTTAGGCGCCACCGGCGCCCACCTGGTGCCGCCGCGCCAGCCTGCAAAGCATTTTCCGGTAGGGCCGCGGCTCTGGCGACTGCTCCCACGCCCGAAGAGCCAGGAGGGAAAGCCGTGCCTCGTTGGAAAGCTCTTTGGCAGCCGCTCGCGTGGCCCCACAGCCCGTGGGGCTGCGGGCTTTCCGGCGGCTGTCAGCCTCGGCGTCACCGGCGCACACCTGGCGCCGCCGCGCCAGCCTGCGAAGCATTTTCGGGAAGGGCCACGGCTCTGGCCACAGCTCCCACGCCCGAAGACGAAGGAGGGAAATCCGTGCCTCGTTGGAAAGCTCTTTGGCAGCCGCTCGCGTGGCCCCACAGCCCGTGGGGCTGCGGGCTTTGCAACGGCCGTCAGCCTCGGCGCCACCGGCACCCACCTGGTGCCGCCGCGCCAGCCTGTGAAGCATTTTCCGGTAGGGCCGCGGCTCTGGCCACAGCTCCCACGCTCGAAGAGCCAGGAGGGAAAGCCGTGCCTCGTTGGAAAGCTCTTTGGCAGCCGCTCGCGTGGCCCCACAGACCATGGGGCTGCGGGCTTTGCGGCGGCCGTCAGCCTCGGCGCCACCGGCGCCCACCTGGCGCCGCCGCGCCAGCCTGCGAAGTATTTTCCGGTAGGGCCGCAGCTCTGGCCACAGCTCCCACGCCCGAAGAGCCAGGAGGGAAAGACGTGCCTCGTTGGAAAGCTCTCTGGCAGCCGCTCGCGTGGCCCCACAGACCATGGGGCTGCGGGCTTTGCGCCGGCCGTCAGCCTCGGCGACACCGGCGCCCACCTTGCTCTGCTGCGTCAGCCTGCGAAGCATTTTCAGGAAGGGCCACGGCTCTGGCCACAGCTCCCACGCCCAAAGAGCCAGGAGGGAAAGCCGTGCCTCGTTTGGAAGCTCTTTGGCAGCCGCTCGCGTGGCCCCACAGCCCATGGGGCTGCGGGCTTTGCGGTGGCCGTCAGCCTCAGCGCCATTGGCGCCCACCTTGCTCCGCTGCGTCAGCCTGCGAAGCATTTTCCGGTAGGGCTGCGGCTCTGGCCACAGCTTCCACGCCCGAAGAGCCAGGAGGGAAAGCCGTGCCTCGTTGGAAAGCTCTTTGGCAGCCGCTCGCGTGGCCCCACAGCCCGTGGGGCTGCGGGCTTTGCGGCGGCCGTCAGCCTCGGCGCCACCGGCGCCCATGTGCCGCCGCCGCGCCAGCTTGCGAAGCATTTTCTGGTAGGGCCGCGGCTCTGGCCACAGCTCCCACGCCCGAAGACCAAGGAGGGAAAGCCGTGCCTCGTTGGAAAGCTCTTTGGCAGCCGCTCGCGTGGCCCCACAGCCCGTGGGGCTGCGGGCTTTGCGCCGGCCGTCAGCCTCGACGACACCGGCGCCCACATTGCTCCGCTGCGTCAGCCTGCGAAGTATTTTCGGGAAGGGCCACGGCTATGGCCACAGCTCCCACACCCGAAGAGCCAGGAGGGAAAGCCGTGCCTCGTTGGAAAGCTCTTTGGCAGCCGCTCGCGTGGCCCCACAGCCCGTGGGGCTGCGGGCTTTGCGGCGGCCGTCAGACTCGGCGACACCGGCGCCCACGTGGCACCGCCGCGCCAGCCTGCGAAGCATTTTCGGGTAGGGCCCCGGCTCTGGCCACAGCTCCCACGCCCAAAGAGCCAGGAGGGAAAGCCGTGCCTCGTTGGAAAGCTCTTTGGCAGCCGCTCGCGTGGCCCCACAGCCCATGGGGCTGCGGGCTTTGCAGCGGCCGTCAGCCTCGGCGCCACCGGCGCCCACCTGGCGCCGCCGTGCCAGCCTGCGAAGCATTTTCCGGTAGGGCCGCGGCTCTGGCCACAACTCCCACGCCCGAAGAGCCAGGAGGGAAAGCCGTGCCTCGTTGGAAAGCTCTTTGGCAGCCGCTCGCGTGGCCCCACAGCACGTGGGGCTGCGGGCTTTGTGGCGGCCGTCAGCCTCGGCGACACCGGAGCCCACCTTGTCCCGCTGCGTCAGACTGCGAAGCATTTTCCGGTAGGGCCGCGGCTCTGGCCACAGCTCCCACGCCCGAAGACCAAGGAGGGAAAGCCGTGCCTCGTTGGAAAGCTCTTTGGCAGCCGCTTACGTGGCCCCACAGCCCGTGGGGCTGCGGGCTTTGCGGCAGCCATCAGCCTCGGCGCCACCGGCGCCCACCTGGTGCCCCCGTGCCAGCTTGTGAAGCATTTTTGGGTAGGTCCGCGGCTCTGGCCACAGCTCCCACGCCCGAAGAGCCAGGAGGGAAAGCCGTGCCTCGTTGGAAAGCTCTTTGGCAGCCGCTCGGGTGGCCCCATAGACCATGGGGCTGCGGGCTTTGCGGCGGCCGTCAGCCTCGGCGACACCAGCGCCCACATGACGCCGCCCCGCCAGCCCGCGAAGCATTTTCCGGTAGGGCGGCGGCTCTGACCACAGCTCCCACGCCCGAAGAGCCAGGAGGGAAAGCCGTGCCTCGTTGGAAAGCTCTTTCGCAGCCGCTCGCGTGGCCCCACAGCCCGTGGGGCTGCGGGCTTTCCGGCGGCTGTCAGCCTCGGCGTCACCGGCGCCCACGTGGCGCCGCCGCGCCAGCCTGCGAAGCATTTTCGGGTAGGGCCGCGGCTCTGGTCACAGCTCCCACGCCCGAAGAGCCAGGAGGGAAAGCCGTGCCTCGTTGGAAAGCTCTTTGGCAGCCGCTCGCGTGGCCCCACATCCCGTGGGGCTGCGGGCTTTCCGGCGGCTGTCAGCCTCGGCGTCACCGGCGCACACCTGGCGCCGCCGCGCCAGCCTGCGAAGCATTTTCGGGTAGGGCCGCGGCTCTGGCCACAGCTCCCACACCCGAAGAGCCAGGAGGGAAAGCCATGCCTCGTTGGAAAGCTCTTTGGCAGCCGCTCGCGTGGCCCCACAGCCCGTGGGGCTGCGGGCTTTGCGGCGGCCGTCAGCCTCGGCGACACCGGCGCCCACGTGGCGCCGCCGCTCCAGCCTGCGAAGCATTTTCCGGTAGGGCCGCGGCTCTGGCCACAGCTCCCACGCCCGAAGAGCCAGGAGGGAAAGCCGTGCCTCGTTGGAAAGCTCTTTGGCAGCCGCTCGCGTGGCCCCACAGCCCGTGGCGCTGCGGGCTTTGCGGCGTCCGTCAGTCTCGGCGCCACCGGCGCCCACCTGACGCCGCCGCGCCAGCCTGCGAAGCATTTTCGGGTAGGGCCGCGGCTCTGGCCACAGCTCCCACGCCCGAAGAGCCAGGAGGGAAAGCCGTGCCTCGTTGGAAAGCTCTTTGGCAGCCGCTCGCGTGGCCCCACAGCCCGTGGGGCTGCGGGCTTTGCGGCGGCCGTCAGCCTCGTCGCCACCGGCGCCCACCTGGCGCCGCCGCGCCAGCCTGCGAAGCATTTTCTGGTAGGGCCGCGGTTCTGGCCACAGATCCCACGCCCGAAGAGCCAGGAGGGAAAGCCGTGCCTCGTTGGAAAGCTCTTTGGCAGCCGCTCGCGTGGCCCCACAGCCTGTGGGGCTGCGGGCTTTGCGGTGGCCGTCAGCCTCAGCGCCATTGGCGCCCACCTTGCTCCGCTGCATCAGCCTGCGAAGCATTTTCCGGTAGGGCTGCGGCTCTGGCCACAGCTTCCACGCCCGAAGAGCCAGGAGGGAAAGCCGTGCCTCGTTGGAAAGCTCTTTGGTAGCCGCTCGCGTGGCCCCACAGCCCGTGGGGCTGCGGGCTTTGCGGCGGCCGTCAGCCTCGGCGCCACCGGCGCCCATGTGCCGCCGCCGCGCCAGCTTGCGAAGCATTTTCTGGTAGGGCCGCAGCTCTGGCCACAGCTCCCACGCCCGAAGACCAAGGAGGGAAAGCCGTGCCTCGTTGGAAAGCTCTTTTGCAGCCGCTCGCATGGCCCCACAGCCCGTGGGGCTGCGGGCTTTGCGGCGGCCGTCAGCCTCGGCACCACCGGTGCCCACGTGTCGCCGCCGCGCCAGTCTGCGAAGCATTTTCCGGTAGGGCCGCGGCTCTGGCCACAGCTCCCACGCCCGAAGACCAACGAGGGAAAGCCGTGCCTCGTTGGAAAGCTCTTTGGCAGCCGCTCGCGTGGCCCCACAGCCCGTGGGGCTGGGGGCTTTGCGCCGGCCGTCAGCCTCGACTACACCGGCGCCCACATTGCTCCGCTGCGTCAGCCTGCGAAGTATTTTCGGGAAGGGCCACGGCTATGGCCACAGCTCCCACGCCCGAAGAGCCAGGAGGGAAAGCCGTGCCTCGTTGGAAAGCTCTTTGGCAGCCGCTCGCGTGGCCCCACAGCCCGTGGGGCTGCGGGCTTTGCGGCGGCCGTCAGACTCGGCGCCACCGGCGCCCACGTGGCACCGCCGCGCCAGCCTGCGAAGCATTTTCGGGTAGGGCCCCGGCTCTGGCCACAGCTCCCACGCCCAAAGAGCCAGGAGGGAAAGCCGTGCCTCGTTGGAAAGCTCTTTGGCAGCCGCTCGCGTGGCCCCACAGCCCATGGGGCTGCGGGCTTTGAAGCGGCCGTCAGCCTCGGCGCCACCCGCGCCCACCTGGCGCCGCCGTGCCAGCCTGCGAAACATTTTCCGGTAGGGCCGCGGCTCTGGCGACTGCTCCCACGCCCGAAGAGCCAGGAGGGAAAGCCGTGCCTCGTTGGAAAGCTCTTTGGCAGCCGCTCGCGTGGCCCCACAGCCCGTGGGGCTGCGGGCTTTCCGGCGGCTGTCAGCCTCGGCGCCACCGGCGCCCACGTGGCGCCGCCGCGCCAGCCTGCGAAGCATTTTCTGGTAGGGCCGCGGCTCTGGCCACAGCTCCCACGCCCGAAGAGCCAGGAGGGAAAGCCGTGCCTCGTTGGAAAGCTCTTTGGCAGCCGCTCGCGTGGCCCCACAGCCCGTGGGGCTGCGGGCTTTCCGGCGGCTGTCAGCCTCGGCGTCACCGGCGCACACCTGGCGCCGCCGCGCCAGCCTCCGAAGCATTTTCGGGTAGGGCCGCGGCTCTGGCCACAGCTCCCACACCCGAAGAGCCAGGAGGGAAAGCCATGCCTCGTTGGAAAGCTCTTTGGCAGCCGCTCGCGTGGCCCCACAGCCCGTGGGGCTGCGGGCTTTGCGGCGGCCGTCAGCCTCGGCGACACCGGCGCCCACGTGGCGCCGCCGCGCCAGCCTGCGAAGCATTTTCGGGAAGGGCCGCGGCTCTGGCCACAGCTCCCACGCCCGAAGAGCCAGGAGGGAAAGCCGTGCCTCGTTGGAAAGCTCTTTGGCAGCCGCTAGCGTGGCCCCACAGCCCGTGGGGCTGCGGGCTTTGCGGCGGCCGTCAGCTTAGGCGCCACCGGCGCCCACCTGGTGCCGCCGCGCCAGCCTGCAAAGCATTTTCCGGTAGGGCCGCGGCTCTGGCGACTGCTCCCACGCCCGAAGAGCCAGGAGGGAAAGCCGTGCCTCGTTGGAAAGCTCTTTGGCAGCCGCTCGCGTGGCCCCACAGCCCGTGGGGCTGCGGGCTTTCCGGCGGCTGTCAGCCTCGGCGTCACCGGCGCACACCTGGCGCCGCCGCGCCAGCCTGCGAAGCATTTTCGGGAAGGGCCACGGCTCTGGCCACAGCTCCCACGCCCGAAGACCAAGGAGGGAAATCCGTGCCTCGTTGGAAAGCTCTTTGGCAGCCGCTCGCGTGGCCCCACAGCCCGTGGGGCTGCGGGCTTTGCAACGGCCGTCAGCCTCGGCGCCACCGGCACCCACCTGGTGCCGCCGCGCCAGCCTGCGAAGCATTTTCCGGTAGGGCCGCGGCTCTGGCCACAGCTCCCACGCTCGAAGAGCCAGGAGGGAAAGCCGTGCCTCGTTGGAAAGCTCTTTGGCAGCCGCTCGCGTGGCCCCACAGACCATGGGGCTGCGGGCTTTGCGGCGGCCGTCAGACTCGGCGCCACCGGCGCCCACCTGGCGCCGCCGCGCCAGCCTGCGAAGTATTTTCCGGTAGGGCCGCAGCTCTGGCCACAGCTCCCACGCCCGAAGAGCCAGGAGGGAAAGACGTGCCTCGTTGGAAAGCTCTCTGGCAGCCGCTCGCGTGGCCCCACAGACCAGGGGGCTGCGGGCTTTGCGCCGGCCGTCAGCCTCGGCGACACCGGCGCCCACCTTGCTCTGCTGCGTCAGCCTGCGAAGCATTTTCAGGAAGGGCCACGGCTCTGGCCACAGCTCCCACGCCCAAAGGGCCAGGAGGGAAAGCCGTGCCTCGTTGGAAAGCTCTTTGGCAGCCGCTCGCGTGGCCCCACAGCCCATGGGGCTGCGGGCTTTGCGGTGGCCGTCAGCCTCAGCGCCATTTGCGCCCACCTTGCTCCGCTGCGTCAGCCTGCGAAGCATTTTCCGGTAGGGCTGCGGCTCTGGCCACAGCTTCCACGCCCGAAGAGCCAGGAGGGAAAGCCGTGCCTCGTTGGAAAGCTCTTTGGCAGCCGCTCGCGTGGCCCCACAGCCCGTGGGGCTGCGGGCTTTGCGGCGGCCGTCAGCCTCGGCGCCACCGGCGCCCATGTGCCGCCGCCGCGCCAGCTTGCGAAGCATTTTCTGGTAGGGCCGCGGCTCTGGCCACAGCTCCCACGCCCGAAGACCAAGGAGGGAAAGCCGTGCCTCGTTGGAAAGCTCTTTGGCAGCCGCTCGCGTGGCTCAACAGCCCGTGGGGCTGCGGGCTTTGCGCCGGCCGTCAGCCTCGACGACACCGGCGCCCACATTGCTCCGCTGCGTCAGCCTGCGAAGTATTTTCGGGAAGGGCCACGGCTATGGCCACAGCTCCCACGCCCGAAGAGCCAGGAGGGAAAGCCGTGCCTCGTTGGAAAGCTCTTTGGCAGCCGCTCGCGTGGCCCCACAGCCCGTGGGGCTGCGGGCTTTGCGGCGGCCGTCAGACTCGGCGACACCGGCGCCCACGTGGCACCGCCGCGCCAGCCTGCAAAGCATTTTCGGGTAGGGCCCCGGCTCTGGCCACAGCTCCCACGCCCAAAGAGCCAGGAGGGAAAGCCGTGCCTCGTTGGAAAGCTCTTTGGCAGCCGCTCGCGTGGCCCCACAGCCCATGGGGCTGCGGGCTTTGCAGCGGCCGTCAGCCTCGGCGCCACCGGCGCCCACCTGGCGCCGCCGTGCCAGCCTGCGAAGCATTTTCCGGTAGGGCCGCGGCTCTGGCCACAGCTCCCACGCCCGAAGAGCCAGGAGGGAAAGCCGTGCCTCGTTGGAAAGCTCTTTGGCAGCCGCTCGCGTGGCCCCACAGCCCGTGGGGCTGCGGGCTTTGTGGCGGCCGTCAGCCTCGGCGACACCGGCGCCCACCTTGTCCCGCTGCGTCAGACTGCGAAGCATTTTCCGGTAGGGCCGCGGCTCTGGCCACAGCTCCCACGCCCGAAGACCAAGGAGGGAAAGCCGTGCCTCGTTGGAAAGCTCTTTGGCAGCCGCTTACGTGGCCCCACAGCCCGTGGGGCTGCGGGCTTTGCGGCAGCCGTCAGCCTCGGCGCCACCGGCGCCCACCTGGCGCCCCCGTGCCAGATTGTGAAGCATTTTTGGGTAGGTCCGCGGCTCTGGCCACAGCTCCCACGCCCGAAGAGCCAGGAGGGAAAGCCGTGCCTCGTTGGAAAGCTCTTTGGCAGCCGCTCGGGTGGCCCCATAGACCATGGGGCTGCGGGCTTTGCGGCGGCCGTCAGCCTCGGCGACACCAGCGCCCACATGACGCCGCCCCGCCAGCCCGCGAAGCATTTTCCGGTAGGGCCGCGGCTCTGACCACAGCTCCCACGCCCGAAGAGCCAGGAGGGAAAGCCGTGCCTCGTTGGAAAGCTCTTTCGCAGCCGCTCGCGTGGCCCCACAGCCCGTGGGGCTGCGGGCTTTCCGGCGGCTGTCAGCCTCGGCGTCACCGGCGCCCACGTGGCGCCGCCGCGCCAGCCTGCGAAGCATTTTCCAGTAGGGCCGCGGCTCTGGCCACAGCTCCCACGCCCGAAGAGCCAGGAGGGAAAGCCGTGCCTCGTTGGAAAGCTCTTTGGCAGCCGCTCGCGTGGCCCCACAGCCCGTGGGGCTGCGGGCTTTGCGGCGGCCGTCAGCCTCGGCGACACCGGCGCCCACGTGGCGCCGCCGCGCCAGCCTGCGAAGCATTTTCGGGTAGGGCCGCGGCTCTGGCCACAGCTCCCACGCCCGAAGAGCCAGGAGGGAAAGCCGTGCCTCGTTGGAAAGCTCTTTGGCAGCCGCTCGCGTGGCCCCACAGCCCGTGGGGCTGCGGGCTTTGCGGCGGCCGTCAGCTTAGGCGCCACCGGCGCCCACCTGCTGCCGCCGCGCCAGCCTGCAAAGCATTTTCCGGTAGGGCCGCGGCTCTGGCGACTGCTCCCACGCCCGAAGAGCCAGGAGGGAAAGCCGTGCCTCGTTGGAAAGCTCTTTGGCAGCCGCTCGCGTGGCCCCACAGCCCGTGGGGCTGCGGGCTTTCCGGCGGCTGTCAGCCTCGGCGTCACCGGCGCCCACGTGGCGCCGCCGCGCCAGCCTGCGAAGCATTTTCTGGTAGGGCCGCGGCTCTGGCCACAGCTCCCACGCCCGAAGAGCCAGGAGGGAAAGCCGTGCCTCGTTGGAAAGCTCTTTGGCAGCCGCTCGCGTGGCCCCACAGCCCGTGGGGCTGCGGGCTTTCCGGCGGCTGTCAGCCTCGGCGTCACCGGCGCACACCTGGCGCCGCCGCGCCAGCCTGCGAAGCATTTTCCGGTAGGGCGGCGGCTCTGGCCACAGCTCCCACGCCCGAAGAGCCAGGAGGGAAAGCCGTGCCTCGTTGGAAAGCTCTTTGGCAGCCGCTCGCGTGGCCCCACATCCCGTGGGGCTGCGGGCTTTCCGGCGGCTGTCAGCCTCGGCGTCACCGGCGCACACCTGGCGCCGCCGCGCCAGCCTGCGAAGCATTTTCGGGTAGGGCCGCGGCTCTGGCCACAGCTCCCACACCCGAAGAGCCAGGAGGGAAAGCCATGCCTCGTTGGAAAGCTCTTTGGCAGCCGCTCGCGTGGCCCCACAGCCCGTGGGGCTGCGGGCTTTGCGGCGGCCGTCAGCCTCGGCGACACCGGCGCCCACGTGGCGCCGCCGCTCCACCCTGCGAAGCATTTTCCGGTAGGGCCGCGGCTCTGGCCACAGCTCCCACGCCCGAAGAGCCAGGAGGGAAAGCCGTGCCTCGTTGGAAAGCTCTTTGGCAGCCGCTCGCGTGGCCCCACAGCCCGTGACGCTGCGGGCTTTGCGGCGTCCGTCAGTCTCGGCGCCACCGGCGCCCACCTGACGCCGCCGCGCCAGCCTGCGAAGCATTTTCGGGTAGGGCCGCGGCTCTGGCCACAGCTCCCACGCCCGAAGAGCCAGGAGGGAAAGCCGTGCCTCGTTGGAAAGCTCTTTGGCAGCCGCTCGCGTGGCCCCACAGCCCGTGGGGCTGCGGGCTTTGCGGCGGCCGTCAGCCTCGTCGCCACCGGCACCCATCTGGTGCCGCCGCGCCAGCCTGTGAAGCATTTTCCGGTAGGGCCGCGGCTCTGGCCACAGCTCCCACGCTCGAAGAGCCAGGAGGGAAAGCCGTGCCTCGTTGGAAAGCTCTTTGGCAGCCGCTCGTGTGGCCCCACAGACCATGGGGCTGCGGGCTTTGCGGCGGCCGTCAGCCTCGGCGCCACCGGCGCCCACCTGGCGCCGCCGCGCCAGCCTGCGAAGTATTTTCCGGTAGGGCCGCAGCTCTGGCCACAGCTCCCACGCCCGAAGAGGCAGGAGGGAAAGACGTGCCTCGTTGGAAAGCTCTTTGGCAGCCGCTCGCGTGGCCCCACAGACCATGGGGCTGCGGGCTTTGCGCCGGCCGTCAGCCTCGGCGACACCGGCGCCCACCTTGCTCTGCTGCGTCAGCCTGCGAAGCATTTTCAGGAAGGGCCACGGCTCTGGCCACAGCTCCCACACCCGAAGAGCCAGGAGGGAAAGCCGTGCCTCGTTGGAAAGCTCTTTGGCAGCCGCTCGCGTGGCCCCACAGCCCGTGGGGCTGCGGGCTTTGCGGTGGCCGTCAGAATCGGCGCCACCGGCGGCCACCTGGCGCTGCCGCGCCAGCCTGCGAAGAATTTTCCGGTAGGGCCGCGGCTCTGGCCACAGCTCCCACGCCCGAAGAGCCAGGAGGGAAAGCCGTGCCTCGTTGGAAAGCTCTTTGGCAGCCGCTCGCGTGGCCCCACAGCCCGTGGGGCTGCGGGCTTTGCGGCGGCCATCAGCCTCGGCGCCACCGGCGCCCATGTGGCGCCGCCGCGCCAGCCTGTGAAGCATTTTCCGGTAGGGCCGCGGCTCTGGCCACAGCTCCCACGCCCGAAGAGCCAGGGGGGAAAGCCGTGCCTCGTTGGAAAGCTCTTTGGCAGCCGCTCGCGTGGCCCCACAGCCCGTGGGGCTGCGGGCTTTGTGGCGGCCGTCAGCCTCGGCTACACCGGCGCCCACCTTGCTCTGCTGCGTCAGCCTGCGAAGCATTTTCGGGAAGGGCCACGGCTCTGGCCACAGCTCCCACGCCTAAAGACCAAGGAGGGAAATCCATGCCTCGTTGGAAAGCTCTTTGGCAGGCTCTCGCGTGGCCCCACAGCCTGTGGGGCTGCGGGCTTTGCGGCGGCCGTCAGCCTCGGCGCCACCGGCGCCCACCTGCTGCCGCCGCGCCAGCCTGTGAAGAATTTTCCGGTAGGGCCGCGGCTCTGGCCACAGCTCCCACGCTCGAAGAGCCAGGAGGGAAAGCCGTGCCTCGTTGGAAAGCTCTTTGGCAGCCGCTCGCGTGGCCCCACAGACCATGAGGCTGCGGGCTTTGCGTCGGCCGTCGGCCTCGGCGACACCGGCGCCCACCTGGCGCCGCCGCGCCAGCCAGCGAAGTATTTTCCGGTAGGGCCGCAGCTCTGGCCACAGCTCCCACGCCCGAAGAGCCAGGAGGGAAAGACGTGCCTCGTTGGAAAGCTCTTTGGCAGCCGCTCGCGTGGCCCCACAGACCATGGGGCTGCGGGCTTTGCGCCGGCCGTCAGCCTCGGCGACACCGGCGCCCACCTTGCTCTGCTGCGTCAGCCTGCGAAGCATTTTCAGGAAGGGCCACGGCTCTGGCCACAGCTCCCACACCCGAAGAGCCAGGAGGGAAAGCCGTGCCTCGTTGGAAAGCTCTTTGGCAGCCGCTCGCGTGGCCCCACAGACCATGGGGCTGCGGGCTTTGCGGTGGCCGTCAGCCTCGGCGCCACCGGCGCCCACCTGGCGCTGCCGCGCCAGCCTGCGAAGCATTTTCCGGTAGGGCCGCGGCTCTGGCCACAGCTCCCACGCCCGAAGAGGCAGGAGGGAAAGCCGTGCCTCGTTGGAAAGCTCTTTGGCAGCCGCTCGCGTGGGCCCACAGCCCGTGGCCTGCGGGCTTTGTGGCGGCCGTCAGCCTCGGCGACACCGGCGCCCACCTTGCTCTGCTGCGTCAGCCTGCGAAGCATTTTCGGGAAGGGCCACGGCTCTGGCCACAGTTCCCACGCCCGAAGAGCCAGGAGGGAAAGCCGTGCCTCGTTGGAAAGCTCTTTGGCAGCCGCTCGCGTGGCCCCACAGCCCGTGGGGCTGCGGGCTTTGCGGCGGCCGTCAGCCTCGGCGACACCGGCGCCCACCTTGCTCTCCTGCGTCAGCCTGCGAAGCATTTTCCGGTAGGGCCACGGCTCTGGCCACAGCTCCCACGCCCGAAGAGCCAGGAGGGAAAGCCGTGCCTCGTTGGAAAGCTCTTTGGCAGGCGCTCGCGTGGCCCCACAGCCCGTGGGGCTGCGGGCTTTACGGCGGCCGTCAGCCTCGGCGCCACCGGCGCCCACCTTCCTCCGCTGCGCCAGCCTGCGAAGCATTTTCCGGTAGGGCCGCGGCTCTGGCCACAACTCCCTCGCCCGAAGAGCAAGGATTGAAAGCCGTGCCTCGTTGGAAAGCTCTTTGGCAGCCGCTCGCATGGCCCCACAGCCCGTGGGGCTGCGGGCTTTGCGCCGGCCATCAGCCTAGGCGCCACCGGCGCACACGTGGCGCTGCCGCGCCAGCCTGCGAAGCATTTTCTGGTAGGGCCGTGGCTCTGGCCACAGCTCCCACGCCCGAAGAGCCATGAGGGAAAGCCGTGCCTCGTTGGAAAGCTCTTGGGCAGCCGCTCGCGTGGCCCCACAGCCCGTGGGGCTGCGGGCTTTGCGGCGGCCGTCAGCCTCGGCGCCTCCTGCGCCCACCTGGCGCCGCCGCGCAGGCCTGCCAAGCATTTTCCGGTAGGGCCGCGGCTCTGGCCACAGCTCCCACGCCCGAAGAGCCAGGAGGTAAAGCCGTGCCTCGTTGGAAAGCTCTTTGGCAGCCGCTCGCGTGGCCCCACAGCCCGTGGGGCTGCGGGCTTTGCGGCGGCCGTCAGCCTCGGCGACACCGGCACCCACGTGGCGCCGACGCGCCATCCTGTGAAGCATTTTCCTGTAGGGTCGCAGCTCTGGCCACAGCTCCCACGCCCGAAGAGCCAGGAGGGAAAGCCGTGCCTCGTTGGAAAGCTCTTTGGCAGCCGCTCGCGTGGCCCCACAGCCCATGGGGCTGCTGGCTTTGCGGCAGCCGTCAGCCTCGGCGCCACCGGCGCCCACCTTCCTCCGCTGCGCCAGCCTGCGAAGCATTTTCGGGAAGGGCCACGGCTCTGGCCACAGCTCCCACGCCCGAAGACCAAGGAGGGAAATCCGTGCCTCGTTGGAAAGCTCTTTGGCAGCCGCTCGCGTGGCCCCACAGCCCGTGGGGCTGCGGGCTTTGCGGCGGCCGTCAGCCTCGGCGCCACCGGCACCCATCTGGTGCCGCCGCGCCAGCCTGTGAAGCATTTTCGGGTAGGGCCGCGGCTCTGGCCACAGCTCCCACGCTCGAAGAGCCAGGAGGGAAAGCCGTGCCTCGTTGGAAAGCTCTTTGGCAGCCGCTCGTGTGGCCCCACAGCCCATGGGGCTGCGGGCTTTGCGGCGGCCGTCAGCCTCGGCGCCACCGGCGCCCACCTGGCGCCGCCGCGCCAGCCTGCGAAGTATTTTCCGGTAGGGCCGCAGCTCTGGCCACAGCTCCCACGCCCGAAGAGGCAGGAGGGAAAGACGTGCCTCGTTGGAAAGCTCTTTGGCAGCCGCTCGCGTGGCCCCACAGACCATGGGGCTGCGGGCTTTGCGCCGGCCGTCAGCCTCGGCGACACCGGCGCCCACCTTGCTCTGCTGCGTCAGCCTGCGAAGCATTTTCAGGAAGGGCCACGGCTCTGGCCACAGCTCCCACACCCGAAGAGCCAGGAGGGAAAGCCGTGCCTCGTTGGAAAGCTCTTTGGCAGCCGCTCGCGTGGCCCCACAGCCCGTGGGGCTGCGGGCTTTGCGGTGGCCGTCAGAATCGGCGCCACCGGCGCCCACCTGGCGCTGCCGCGCCAGCCTGCGAAGAATTTTCCTTTAGGGCCGCGGCTCTGGCCACAGCTCCCACGCCCGAAGAGCCAGGAGGGAAAGCCGTGCCTCGTTGGAAAGCTCTTTGGCAGCCGCTCGCGTGGCCCCACAGCCCGTGGGGCTGCGGGCTTTGCGGCGGCCATCAGCCTCGGCACCACCGGCGCCCACCTGGCGCCGCCGCGCCAGCCTGCGAAGTATTTTCCGGTAGGGCCGCGGCTCTGGCCACAGCTCCCACGCCCGAAGAGCCAGGGGGGAAAGCCGTGCCTCGTTGGAAAGCTCTTTGGCAGCCGCTCGCGTGGCCCCACAGCCCGTGGGGCTGCGGGCTTTGTGGCGGCCGTCAGCCTCGGCTACACCGGCGCCCACCTTGCTCTGCTGCGTCAGCCTGCGAAGCATTTTCGGGAAGGGCCACGGCTCTGGCCACAGCTCCCACGCCTAAAGACCAAGGAGGGAAATCCATGCCTCGTTGGAAAGCTCTTTGGCAGGCTCTCGCGTGGCCCCACAGCCTGTGGGGCTGCGGGCTTTGCGGCGGCCGTCAGCCTCGGCGCCACCGGCGCCCACCTGGTGCCGCCGCGCCAGCCTGTGAAGAATTTTCCGGTAGGGCCGCGGCTCTGGCCACAGCTCCCACGCTCGAAGAGCCAGGAGGGAAAGCCGTGCCTCGTTGGAAAGCTCTTTGGCAGCCGCTCGCGTGGCCCCACAGACCATGAGGCTGCGGGCTTTGCGTCGGCCGTCGGCCTCGGCGACACCGGCGCCCGCCTGGCGCCGCCCCGCCAGCCTGCGAAGTATTTTCCGGTAGGGCCGCAGCTCTGGCCACAGCTCCCACGCCCGAAGAGCCAGGAGGGAAAGACGTGCCTCGTTGGAAAGCTCTTTGGCAGCCGCTCGCGTGGCCCCACAGCCCGTGGGGCTGCGGGCTTTGCGCCGGCCGTCAGCCTCGGCGACACCGGCGCCCACCTTGCTCTGCTGCGTCAGCCTGCGAAGCATTTTCGGGAAGGGCCGCGGCTCTCGCCACAGCTCCCACGCCCGAAGAGCCATGAGGGAAAGCCGTGCCTCGTTGGAAAGCTCTTTGGCAGCCGCTCGCGTGGCCCCACAGCCCGTGGGGCTGCGGGCTTTGCGGTGGCCGTCAGCCTCGGCGACACCGGCGCCCACCTGGCGCTGCCGCGCCAGCCTGCGAAGAATTTTCCGGTAGGGCCGCGGCTCTGGCCACAGCTCCCACGCCCGAAGAGCCAGGAGGGAAAGCCGTGCCTCGTTGGAAAGCTCTTTGGCAGCCGCTCGCGTGGCCCCACAGCCCGTGGGGCTGCGGGCTTTGTGGCGGCCGTCAGCCTCGGCGACACCGGCGCCCACCTTGCTCTGCTGCGTCAGCCTGCGAAGCATTTTCGGGAAGGGCCGCGGCTCTCGCCACAGCTCCCACGCCCGAAGAGCCATGAGGGAAAGCCGTGCCTCGTTGGAAAGCTCTTTGGCAGCCGCTCGCGTGGCCCCACAGCCCGTGGGGCTGCGGGCTTTGCGGCGGCCGTCAGCCTCGGCGCCACCGGCGCCCACCTGGCGCCGCCGCGACAGCCTGCGAAGCATTTTCCGGTAGGGCCGCGGCTCTGGCCGCGGCTCTGGCCACAGCTCCCACGCCCGAAGAGCCAGGAGGGAAAGCCGTGCCTCGTTGGAAAGCTCTTTGGCAGCCGCTCGCGTGGCCCCACAGCCCGTGGGGCTGCGGGCTTTGCGGCGGCCATCAACCTCGGCGCCACCGGCGCCCATGTGGCGCCGCCGCGCCAGCCTGTGAAGCATTTTCCGGTAGGGCCGCGGCTCTGGCCACAGCTCCCACGCCCGAAGAGCCAGGGGGGAAAGCCGTGCCTCGTTGGAAAGCTCTTTGGCAGCCGCTCGCGTGGCCCCACAGCCCGTGGGGCTGCGGGCTTTGAGGCGGCCGTCAGCCTCGGCGACACCGGCGCCCACCTGGTGCCGCCGCGCCAGCCTGCGAAGCATTTTCCGGTAGGGCCGCGGCTCTGGCCACAGCTCCCACGCTCGAAGAGCCAGGAGGGAAAGCCATGCCTCGTTGGAAAGCTCTTTCGCAGCCGCTCGCGTGGCCCCACAGACCATGGGGCTGCGGGCTTTGCGTCGGCCGTCAGCGTCGGCGCCACCGGCGCCCACCTGGCGCCGCCGCGCCAGCCTGCGAAGTATTTTCCGGTAGGGCCGCAGCTCTGGCCACAGCTCCCACGCCCGAAGAGCCAGGAGGGAAAGACGTGCCTCGTTGGAAAGCTCTTTGGCAGCCGCTCGCGTGGCCCCACAGACCATGGGGCTGCGGGCTTTGCGCCGGCCGTCAGCCTCGGCGACACCGGCGCCCACCTTGCTCTGCTGCGTCAGCCTGCGAAGCATTTTCAGGAAGGGCCACGGCTCTGGCCACAGCTCCCACACCCGAAGAGCCAGGAGGGAAAGCCGTGCCTCGTTGGAAAGCTCTTTGGCAGCCGCTCGCGTGGCCCCACAGACCATGGGGCTGCGGGCTTTGCGGTGGCCGTCAGCCTCGGCGCCACCGGCGCCCACCTGGCGCTGCCGCGCCAGCCTGCGAAGCATTTTCCGGTAGGGCCGCGGCTCTGGCCACAGCTCCCACGCCCGAAGAGCCAGGAGGGAAAGCCGTGCCTCGTTGGAAAGCTCTTTGGCAGCCGCTCGCGTGGGCCCACAGCCCGTGGGGCTGCGGGCTTTGTGGCGGCCGTCAGCCTCGGCGACACCGGCGCCCACCTTGCTCTGCTGCGTCAGCCTGCGAAGCATTTTCGGGAAGGGCCACGGCTCTGGCCACAGCTCCCACGCCCGAAGAGCCAGGAGGGAAAGCCGAGCCTCGTTGGAAAGCTCTTTGGCAGCCGCTCGCGTGGCCCCACAGCCCGTGGGGCTGCGGGCTTTGCGGCGGCCGTCAGCCTCGGCGCCACCTGCGCCCACCTGGCGCCGCCGCGCCAGCCTGCGAAGCATTTTCCGGTAGGGCCGCGGCTCTGGCCACAGCTCCCACGCCCGAAGAGCCAGGAGGGAAAGCCGTGCCTCGTTGGAAAGCTCTTTGGCAGCCGCTCGCGTGGCCCCACAGCCCGTGGGGCTGCGGGCTTTGCGGCGGCCGTCAGCCTCGGCGCCACCGGCGCCCATGTGGCGCCGCCGCGACAGCCTGCGAAGCATTTTCCGGTAGGGCCGCGGCTCTGGCCACAGCTCCCACGCCGGAAGAGCCAGGAGGGAAAGCCGTGCCGCATTGGAAAGCTCTTTGGCAGCCGCTCGCGTGGCCCCACAGCCCGTGGGGCTGCGGGATTTGCGGCTGCCGTCAGCCTCGGCGCCACCGGCGCCCACGTGGCGCCGTCGCGCCAGCCTGCGAAGTATTTTTCGGTAGGGCCGCGGCTCTGGCCACAGCTCCCACGCCCGAAGAGCCAGGAGGGAAAGCTGTGCCTCGTTGGAAAGCTCTTTGGCAGCCGCTCGCGTGGCCCCACAGACCATGGGGCTGCGGGCTTTGCGCCGGCCATCAGCCTAGGCGCCACCGGCGCACACGTGGCGCCGCCGCGCCAGCCTGCGAAGCATTTTCCGGTAGGGCCGCGGCTCTGGCCACAGCTCCCACGCCCGAAGAGCCAGGAGGGAAAGCCGTGCCTCGTTGGAAAGCTCTTTGGCAGCCGCTCGCGTGGCCCCTCAGCCCGTGGGGCTGCGGGCTTTGTGGCGGCTGTAAGCCTCGGCGACACCGGCGCCCACCTTGCTCTCCTGCGTCAGCCTGCGAAGCATTTTCCGGTAGGGCCGCGGCTCTGGCCACAGCTCCCATGCCCGAAGAGCCAGGAGGGAAAGCCGTGCCTCGTTGGAAAGCTCTTTGGCAGGCGCTCGCGTGGCCCCACAGCCCGTGGGGCTGCGGGCTTTACGGCGGCCGTCAGCCTCGGCGCCACTGGCGCCCACCTTCCTCCGCTGCGCCAGCCTGCGAAGCATTTTCCGGTAGGGCCGCGGCTCTGGCCACAACTCCCTCGCCCGAAGAGCAAGGATTGAAAGCCGTGCC
The DNA here is from genome assembly GCF_963924245.1 of Chroicocephalus ridibundus. Taxonomy (NCBI): domain Eukaryota; kingdom Metazoa; phylum Chordata; class Aves; order Charadriiformes; family Laridae; genus Chroicocephalus; species Chroicocephalus ridibundus. The sequence continues at coordinate 95,911 of NW_026961325.1, forward strand.
TCGTTGGAAAGCTCTTTGGCAGCCGCTCGCGTGGCCCCACAGCCCGTGGGGCTGCGGGCTTTGCGGCGGCCGTCAGCCTCGGCGCCACCGGCGCCCACCTGGCGCCGCCACGCCAGCCTGCGAAGCATTTTCCGGTAGGGCCGCGGCTCTGGCCACAGCTCCCACGCCCGAAGAGCCAGGAGGGAAAGCCGTGCCTCGTTGGAAAGCTCTTTGGCAGCCGCTCGCGTGGCCCCACAGCCCGTGGGGCTGCGGGCTTTGCGGCGGCTGTCAGCCTCGGCGCCACCGGTGCCCACCTGGCGCCGACGCGCCAGCCTGCGAAGCATTTTCCGGTAGGGCAGCGGCTCTGGCCACAGCTCCCACGCCCGAAGAGCCATGAGGGAAAGCCGTGCCTCGTTGGAAAGCTCTTTGGCAGCCGCTCGCGTGGCCCCACAGACCATGGGGCTGCGGGCTTTGCGGCGGCCTTCAGCCTCGGCGCCACCGGCGCCCACCTGGCGCCACCGCGCCAGCCTGCGAAGTATTTTCCGGTAGGGCCGCAGCTCTGGCCACAGCTCCCACGCCCGAAGAGGCAGGAGGGAAAGACGTGCCTCGTTGGAAAGCTCTTTGGCAGCCGCTCGCATGGCCCCACAGACCATGGGGCTGCGGGCTTTGCGCCGGCCATCAGCCTAGGCGCCACCGGCGCACACGTGGCGCTGCCGCGCCAGCCTGCGAAGCATTTTCTGGTAGGGCCATGGCTCTGGCCACAGCTCCCACGCCCGAAGAGCCATGAGGGAAAGCCATGCCTCGTTGGAAAGCTCTTTGGCAGCCGCTCGCGTGGCCCCACAGCCCGTGGGGCTGCGGGCTTTGCGGCGGCCGTCAGCCTCGGCGCCACCGGCGCCCACCTGGCGCCGCCGCGACAGCCTGCGAAGCATTTTCCGGTAGGGCCGCGTCTCTGGCCGCGGCTCTGGCCACAGCTCCCACGCCCGAAGAGCCAGGAGGGAAAGCCGTGCCTCGTTGGAAAGCTCTTTGGCAGCCGCTCGCGTGGCCCCACAGCCCGTGGGGCTGCGGGCTTTGCGGCGGCCATCAGCCTCGGCGCCACCGGCGCCCATGTGGCGCCGCCGCGCCAGCCTGTGAAGCATTTTCCGGTAGGGCCGCGGCTCTGGCCACAGCTCCCACGCCCGAAGAGCCAGGGGGGAAAGCCGTGCCTCGTTGGAAAGCTCTTTGGCAGCCGCTCGCATGGCCCCACAGCCCGTGGGGCTGCGGGCTTTGTGGCGGCCGTCAGCCTCGGCGACACCGGCGCCCACCTTGCTCTGCTGCGTCAGCCTGCGAAGCATTTTCGGGAAGGGCCACGGCTCTGGCCACAGCTCCCACGCCCAAAGACCAAGGAGGGAAATCCATGCCTCGTTGGAAAGCTCTTTGGCAGGCGCTCGCGTGGCCCCACAGCCCGTGGGGCTGCGGGCTTTGCGGCGGCCGTCAGCCTCGGCGCAACCGGCGCCCACCTCATGCCGCCGCGCCAGCCTGCGAAGAATTTTCCGGTAGGGCCGCAGCTCTGGCCACAGCTCCCACGCCCGAAGACCAAGGAGGGAAAGCCGTGCCTCGTTGGAAAGCTCTTTGGCAGCCGCTCGCGTGGGCCCACAGCCCGTGGGGCTGCGGGCTTTGTGGCGGCCGTCAGCCTCGGCGACACCGGCGCCCACCTTGCTCTGCTGCGTCAGCCTGCGAAGCATTTTCGGGAAGGGCCACGGCTCTGGCCACAGCTCCCACGCCCGAAGAGCCAGGAGGGAAAGCCGAGCCTCGTTGGAAAGCTCTTTGGCAGCCGCTCGCGTGGCCCCAAAGACCATGGGGCGCTGGGCTTTGCGGCAGCCGTCAGCCTCGGCACCACCGGCGCCCACCTTCCTCCGCTGCGCCAGCCTGCGAAGCATTTTCCGGTAGGGCCGCGGCTCTGGCCACAGCTCCCACGCCTGAAGAGCCAGGAGGGAAAGCCTTGCCTCGTTGGAAAGCTCTTTGGCAGCCGCTCGCGTGGGCCCACAGTCCGTGGGGCTGCGGACTTTGCGGCGGCCGTCAGCCTCGGCGACACCAGCGCCCACCTTGCTCCGCTGCGTCAGCCTGCGAAGCATTTTCCGGTAGGGCCGCGGCTCTGGCCACAGCTCCCACGCCCGAAGAGCGAGGATGGAAAGCCGCGCCTCGTTGGAAAGCCCTTTGGCAGCCGCTCGCGTGGCCCCACAGCCCGTGGGGCTGCGGGCTTTGCGGCGGCCGTCAGCCTCGGCGCCACCGGCGACCACTTGGCGCCGCCGCGCCAGCCTGCGAAGCATTTTCCGGTAGGGCCGCGGCTCTCGCCACAGCTCCCACGCCCGAAGAGCCAGGAGGGAAGGCCGTGACTCGTTGGAAAGCTCTTTGGCAGCCGCTCGCGTGGCCCCACAGCCCGTGGGGCTGTGGGCTTTGCGGCGGCCGTCAGCCTCGGCACCACCGGCGCCCACGTGGCGCTGCCGCGCCAGCCTGCGAAGCATTTTCGGGTAGGGCCGCGGCTCTGGCCACAGATCCCACGCCCGAAGAGCGAGGATGGAAATCCGCGCCTCGTTGGAAAGCCCTTTGGCAGCCGCTCGCGTGGCCCCACAGCCTGTGGGGCTGCGGGCTTTGCAGCGGCCGTCAGCCTCGGCGCCACCGGGACGCACCTGGCGCCGCCGCGCCAGCCTGCGAAGCATTTTCCGGTAGGGCCGCGGCTCTGGCCACAGCTCCCACGCCCGAAGAGCCAGGAAGGAAAGCCGTGCCTCGTTGGAAAGCTCTTTGGCAGCCGCTCGCGTGGCCCCAAAGCCCGTGGGGCTGCGGGCTTTGCGGCGGCCGTCAGCCTTTGCGACACTGTCGCCCACCTGGCGTCGCTGCACCAGCCTGCGAAGCATTTTCCGGTAGGGCCGCGGCTCTGGCCACAGGTCTCACGCCCGAAGAGCCAGGAGGGAAAGCCGTGCCTCGTTGGAAAGCTCTTTGGCAGCCGCTCGCGTGGCCCCACAGCCTGTAGGGCTGCGGGCTTTGCGGCGGCCGTCAGCCCGGGCTCCACCGGCGCCCACGTGGCGCCGCCGCGCCAGCCTGCGAAGCATTTTCGGGAAGGGCCGCGGCTCTGGCCACAGCTCCCACGCCCGAAGAGCCAGGAGGGAAAGACGCGCCTCGTTGGAAAGCCCTTTGGCAGCCACTCGCGTGGCCCCACAGCCCGTGGGGCTGCGGGCTTTGCGGCGGCCGTCAGCCTCGGCGCCACCGGCGCCCACCTGGCGCCGCCGCGCCAGCCTGCGAAGCATTTTCGGGTAGGGCCGTGTCTCTGGCCACAGCTCCCACGCCCGAAGAGCCAGGAGGGAAAGCCGTGCCTCGTTGGAAAGCTCTTTGGCAGCCGCTCGCGTGGCCCCACAGCCCGTGGGGCTGCAGGCTTTGCGGCGGCCGTCAGCCTCGTCGACACCCGCGCCCATCTTGCTCCGCTGCGTCAGCCTGCGAAGCATTTTCCGGTAGGGCCGCGGCTCTGGCCACAGCTCCCACACCCGAAGAGCAAGGATTGAAAGCCGTGCCTCATTGGAAAGCTCTTTGGCAGCCGCTCGCGTGGCCCCACAGCCCGTGGGGCTGCGGGCTTTGCGGCGGCCGTCAGCCTCGGCACCACCGGCGCCCACGTGGCGCTGCCGCGCCAGCCTGCGAATCATTTTCCGGTAGGGCCGCGGCTCTGGCCACAGCTCCCACGCCCGAAGAGCAAGGATGGAAAGCCGCGCCTCGTTGGAAAGCCCTTTGGCAGCCGCTCGCGTGGCCCCACAGCCCGTGGGGCTGCGGGCTTTGCGGCGGCCATCAGCCTCGGCGCCACCGGCACCCGCCTGGCGCCGCCGCGCCAGCCTGCGAAGCATTTTCCGGTAGGGCCGCGGCTCTGGCCACAGCTCCCACGCCCGAAGAGCCAGGAGGGAAAGCCATGCCTCGTTGGAAAGCTCTTTGGCAGCCGCTCGCGTGGCCCCACAGCCCGTGGGGCTGCGGGCTTTGCAGCGGCCGTCAGCCTCGGCTCCACCGGCGCCCACCTTGCTCCGCTGCGTCAGCCTGCGAAGCATTTTCCGGTAGGGCCGCGGCTCTGGCCACAGCTCCCACGCCGGAAGAGCCAGGAGGGAAAGCCGCGCCTCGTTGGAAAGCCCTTTGGCAGCCGCTCGCGTGGCCCCACAGCCCGTGGGGCTGCGGGCTTTGCGGCAGCCGTCAGCCTCGGCGCCACCGGCGACCACTTGGCGCCGCCGCGCCAGCCTGCGAAGCATTTTCCGGTAGGGCCGCGGCTCTCGCCACAGCTCCCACACCCGAAGAGCCAGGAGGGAAAGCCGTGCCTCGTTGGAAAGCTCTTTGGCAGCCGCTCGCGTGGCCCCACAGACCATGGGGCTGCGGGCTTTGCGGCGGCCGTCAGCTTCGGCGCCTCCTGCGCCCACCTGGGGCCGCCGCGCCAGTCTACGAAGCATTTTTCGGGTAGGGCTGCGGCTCTGGCCACAGCTCCCACGCCCGAAGAGCCAGGAGGGAAAGCCGTGCCTCGTTGGAAATCTCTTTGGCAGCCACTCGCGTGGCCCCACAGCCCGTGGGGCTGCGGGCTTTACGTCGGCCGTCAGCCTCAGCACCACCGGCGCCCACCTTGCTCTGCTGCGTCAGCCTGCGAAGCATTTTCCGGTAGGGCCGCGGCTCTGGCCACAGCTCCCACGCCCGAAGACCAAGGAGGGAAAGCCGTGCCTCATTGGAAAGCTCTTTTGCAGCCGCTCGCGTGGCCCCACAGCCCGTGGGGCTGCGGGCTTTGCAGCGGCTCTCAGCCTCGGAGCCACCAGCGCCCACGTGACGCCGCCGCACCAGCCTGCGAAGCATTTTCCGGTAGGGCCTCGGCTCTGGCCACAGCTCCTACGCCCGAAGAGCCAGGAGGGAAAGCCATGCCTCGTTGGAAATCTCTTTGGCAGCCGCTCGCGTGGCCCCACAGCCCGTGGGGCTGCGGGCTTTGCGGCGGCCGTCAGCCTCGGCGACACCGGCGCCCACGTGGCGCCGCCGCGCCAGCCTGTGAAGCATTTTCCGGTAGCGCCTCGGCTCTGGCCACAGCTCCCACGCCCGAACAGCCAGGAGGGAAAGCCGTGCCTCGTTGGAAAGCTCTTTGGCAGCCGCTCGCGTGGCCCCACAGCCCGTGGGGCTGCGGGCTTTGCGGCGGCCGTCAGCCTCGGCACCACCGGCGCCCACCTTGCTCCGCTGCGTCAGCCTGCGAAGCATTTTCCGGTAGGGCCGCGGCTCTGGCCACAGCTCCCACGCCCGAAGACCGAGGATGGAAAGCCGCGCCTCGTTGGAAAGCCCTTTGGCAGCCGCTCGCGTGGCCCCACAGCCCGTGGGGCTGCGGGCTTTGCGGCGGCCGTCAGCCTTGGCGCCACCGGCGACCACTTGGCGCCGCCGCGCCAGCCTGCGAAGCATTTTCCGGTAGGGCCGCGGCTCTCGCCACAGCTCCCACACCCGAAGAGCCAGGAGGGAAAGCCGTGCCTCGTTGGAAAGCTCTTTGGCAGCCGCTCGCGTGGCCCCACAGACCATGGGGCTGCGGGCTTTGCGGCGGCCGTCAGCCTCGGCGCCACCGGCGCCCATTTTGCGTCGCCGTTCCAGCCTGCGAAGTATTTTCCGGTAGGGCCGCGGCTCTGGCCACAGCTCCCACGCCCGAAGACCAAGAAGGGAAAGCCGTGCCGCATTGGAAAGCTCTTTGGCAGCCGCTCGCGTGGCCCCACAGCCCGTGGGGCTGCGGGCTTTGTGGCGGCCGTCAGCTTAGGCGCCACCGGCGCCCACCTGGCGCCGCCGCGCCAGCCTGCGAAGCATTTTCCGGTAGGGCCGCGGCTCTGGCCACAGCTCCCACGCCCGAAGAGCCAGGAGGGAAAGCCGTGCCTCGTTGGAAAGCTCTTTGGCAGCCGCTCGCGTTGCCCCACAGCCTGTGGGGCTGCGGGCTTTGCGGCGGCCGTCAGCCTCGGAGACACCGGCGCCCACGTGGCGCCGCCGTGCCAGCCTGCGAAGCATTTTCCGGTAGCGCCGCGGCTCTGGCCACAGCTCCCACGCCCGAAGAGCCAGGAGGGAAAGCCGTGCCTCGTTGGAAAGCTCTTTGGCAGCCGCTCGCGTGGCCCCACAGCCCGTGGGGCTGTGGGCTTTGCGGCGGCCGTCAGCCTCGGCACCACCGGCGCCCACGTGGCGCTGCCGCGCCAGCCTGCGAAGCATTTTCGGGTAGGGCCGCGGCTCTGGCCACAGATCCCACGCCCGAAGAGCGATGATGGAAAGCCGCGCCTCGTTGGAAAGCCCTTTGGCAGCCGTTCGCGTGGCCCCACAGCCCGTGGGGCTGCGGGCTTTGCGGCGGCCGTCAGCCTCGGCGCCACCGGGACGCACCTGGCGCCGCCGCGCCAGCCTGCGAAGCATTTTCCGGTAGGGCCGCGGCTCTGGCCACAGCTCCCACGCCCGAAGAGCCAGGAAGGAAAGCCGTGCCTCGTTGGAAAGCTCTTTGGCAGCCGCTCGCGTGGCCCCAAAGCCCGTGGGGCTGCGGGCTTTGCGGCGGCCGTCAGCCTTTGCGACACTGTCGCCCACCTGGCGCCGCTGCACCAGCCTGCGAAGCATTTTCCAGTAGGGCCGCGGCTCTGGCCACAGGTCTCACGCCCGAAGAGCCAGGAGGGAAAGCCGTGCCTCGTTGGAAAGCTCTTTGGCAGCCGCTCGCGTGGCCCCACAGCCTGTGGGGCTGCGGGCTTTGCGGCGGCCGTCAGCCCGGACTCCACCGGCGCCCACGTGGCGCCGCCGCGCCAGCCTGCGAAGCATTTTCCGGTAGGGCCGCGGCTCTGGCCACAGCTCCCACGCCCGAAGATCGAGGATGGAAAGACGCGCCTCATTGGAAAGCCCTTTGGCAGCCACTCGCGTGGCCCCACAGCCCGTGGGGCTGCGGGCTTTGCGGCGGCCGTCAGCCTCGGCGCCACCGGCGCCCACGTGGCGCCGCCGCGCCAGCCTGCGAAGCATTTTCGGGTAGGGCCGTGTCTCTGGCCACAGCTCCCACGCCCGAAGAGCCAGGAGGGAAAGCCGTGCCTCGTTGGAAAGCTCTTTGGCAGCCGCTCGCGTGGCCCCACAGCCTGTGGGGCTGCGGGCTTTGCGGCGGCCGTCAGCCTTGGCGCCACCGGCGCCCACCTTGCTCTGCTGCGTCAGCCTGCGAAGCATTTTCCGGTAGGGCCGCGGCTCTGGCCACAGCTCCCACGCCCAAGGAGCGAGGATGGAAAGCCGGGCCTCGTTGGAAAGCCCTTTGGCAGCCGCTCGCGTGGCCCCACAGCCCGTGGGGCTGCGGGCTTTGCGGCGGCCGTCAGCCTCGGCGCCACCGGCGCCCACCTGGCGCCGCCGCGCCAGCCTGCGAAGCATTTTCCGGTAGGGCCGCGGCTCTCGCCACAGCTCCCACACCCGAAGAGCCAGGAGGGAAAGCCGTGCCTCGTTGGAAAGCTCTTTGGCAGCCGCTCGCGTGGCCCCACAGACCATGGGGCTGCGGGCTTTGCGGCGGCCGTCAGCCTCGGCGCCACCGGCGCCCATTTTGCGTCGCCGTTCCAGCCTGCGAAGTATTTTCGGTAGGGCCGCGGCTCTGGCCACAGCTCCCACGCCCGAAGACCAAGAAGGGAAAGCCGTGCCGCATTGGAAAGCTCTTTGGCAGCCGCTCGCGTGGCCCCACAGGCCGTGGGGCTGCGGGCTTTGCGGCGGCCGTCAGCCTCGGCGCCACCGGCGCCCACTTGGCGCCGCCGCGCCAGCCTGCGAAGCATTTTCTGGTAGGGCCGCGGCTCTGGCCACAGCTCCCACGCCCGAAGAGCCAGGAGGGAAAGCCGTGCCTTGTTGGAAAGCTCTTTGGCAGCCGCTCGCGTGGCCCCACAGCCCGTGGGGCTGCGGGCTTTGCGGCGGCCGTCAGCCTCGGCACCACCGGCCCCCACGTGGCGCTGCTGCGCCAGCCTGCGAAGCATTTTCCGGTAGGGCCGCGGCTCTGGCCACAGCTCCCACGCCCGAAGAGCCAGGAGGGAAAGCCGCGCCTCGTTGGAAAGCTCTTTGGCAGCCGCTCGCGTGGCCCCACAGCCCGTGGGGCTGCGGGCTTTGCGGCGGCCGTCAGCCTCGGCACCACCGACGCCCATGTGGCGCCGCCGCGCCAGCCTGCAAAGCATTTTCCGGTAGGGCCACGGCTCTGGCCACAGCTCCCACACCCGAAGAGCCAGGAGGGAAAGCCGTGCCTCGTTGGAAAGCTCTTTGGCAGCTGCTACCGTGGCCCCACAGACCATGGGGCTGCGGGCTTTGCGGCGGCCATCAGCCTCGGCGCCACGGGCGTCCATTTTGCGCCGCCGCGCCAGCCTGCGAAGCATTTTCCGGTAGGGCCGCGGCTCTGGCCACAGCTCCCACGCCCGAAGACCAAGGAGGGAAAGCCGTGCCTCGTTGGAAAGCTCTTTGGCAGCCGCTCGCGTGGCCCCACAGACCATGGGGCTGCGGGCTTTGCGGCGGCCGTCAGCCTCGGCGCCACCGGCGCCCACCTTGCTCCGCTGCGTCAGCCTGCGAAGCATTTTCCGGTAGGGCCGCGGCTCTGGCCACAGCTCCCACGCCCGAAGAGCCAGGAGTGAAAGCTGTGCCTCGTTGGAAAGCTCTTTGGCAGCCGCTCGCGTGGCCCCACAGACCATGGGGCTGCGGGCTTTGCGGCGGCCGTCAGCCTCGGCGCCAGCGGCGCCCATTTTGCGCCGCCGCGCCAGCCTGCGAAGCATTTTCCGGTAGGGCCGCGGCTCTGGCCACAGCTCCCACGCCCGAAGAGCGAGGATGGAAAGCCGCGACTCGTTGGAAAGCCCTTTGGCAGCCGCTCGCATGGCCCCACAGCCCGTGGGGCTGCGGGCTTTGCGGCGGCCGTCAGCCTCGGCGCCACCGGCGCCCACGTGGCGCCGCCGCGCCAGCCTGCGAAGCATTTTCGGGTAGGGCCGTGTCTCTGGCCACAGCTCCCACGCCCGAAGAGCGATGATGGAAAGCCGCGCCTCGTTGGAAAGCCCTTTGGCAGCCGTTCGCGTGGCCCCACAGCCCGTGGGGCTGCGGGCTTTGCGGCGGCCGTCAGCCTCGGCGCCACCGGGACGCACCTGGCGCCGCCGCGCCAGCCTGCGAAGCATTTTCCGGTAGGGCCGCGTCTCTGGCCACAGCTCCCACGCCCGAAGAGCCAGGAAGGAAAGCCGTGCCTCGTTGGAAAGCTCTTTGGCAGCCGCTCGCGTGGCCCCAAAGCCCGTGGGGCTGCGCGCTTTGCGGCGGCCGTCAGCCTTTGCGACACTGTCGCCCACCTGGCGCCGCTGCACCAGCCTGCGAAGCATTTTCCAGTAGGGCCGCGGCTCTGGCCACAGGTCTCACGCCCGAAGAGCCAGGAGGGAAAGCCGTGCCTCGTTGGAAAGCTCTTTGGCAGCCGCTCGCGTGGCCCCACAGCCTGTGGGGCTGCGGGCTTTGCGGCGGCCGTCAGCCCGGACTCCACCGGCGCCCACGTGGCGCCGCCGCGCCAGCCTGCGAAGCATTTTCCGGTAGGGCCGCGGCTCTGGCCACAGCTCCCACGCCCGAAGATCGAGGATGGAAAGACGCGCCTCATTGGAAAGCCCTTTGGCAGCCACTCGCGTGGCCCCACAGCCCGTGGGGCTGCGGGCTTTGCGGCGGCCGTCAGCCTCGGCGCCACCGGCGCCCACGTGGCTCCGCCGCGCCAGCCTGCGAAGCATTTTCGGGTAGGGCCGTGTCTCTGGCCACAGCTCCCACGCCCGAAGAGCCAGGAGGGAAAGCCGTGCCTCGTTGGAAAGCTCTTTGGCAGCCGCTCGCGTGGCCCCACAGCCTGTGGGGCTGCGGGCTTTGCGGCGGCCGTCAGCCTTGGCGCCACCGGCGCCCACCTTGCTCTGCTGCGTCAGCCTGCGAAGCATTTTCCGGTAGGACCGCGGCTCTGGCCACAGCTCCCACGCCCAAGGAGCGAGGATGGAAAGCCGGGCCTCGTTGGAAAGCCCTTTGGCAGCCGCTCGCGTGGCCCCACAGCCCGTGGGGCTGCGGGCTTTGCGGCGGCCGTCAGCCTCGGCGCCACCGGCGCCCACCTGGCGCCGCCGCGCCAGCCTGCGAAGCATTTTCCGGTAGGGCCGCGGCTCTCGCCACAGCTCCCACACCCGAAGAGCCAGGAGGGAAAGCCGTGCCTCGTTGGAAAGCTCTTTGGCAGCCGCTCGCGTGGCCCCACAGACCATGGGGCTGCGGGCTTTGCGGCGGCCGTCAGCCTCGGCGCCACCGGCGCCCATTTTGCGTCGCCGTTCCAGCCTGCGAAGTATTTTCTGTAGGGCCGCGGCTCTGGCCACAGCTCCCACGCCCGAAGACCAAGAAGGGAAAGCCGTGCCGCATTGGAAAGCTCTTTGGCAGCCGCTCGCGTGGCCCCACAGGCCGTGGGGCTGCGGGCTTTGCGGCGGCCGTCAGCCTCGGCGCCACCGGCGCCCACTTGGCGCCGCCGCGCCAGCCTGCGAAGCATTTTCTGGTAGGGCCGCGGCTCTCGCCACAGCTCCCACGCCCGAAGAGCCAGGAGGGAAAGCCGTGCCTTGTTGGAAAGCTCTTTGGCAGCCGCTCGCGTGGCCCCACAGCCCGTGGGGCTGCGGGCTTTGCGGCGGCCGTCAGCCTCGGCACCACCGGCCCCCACGTGGCGCTGCTGCGCCAGCCTGCGAAGCATTTTCCGGTAGGGCCGCGGCTCTGGCCACAGCTCCCACGCCCGAAGAGCCAGGAGGGAAAGCCGCGCCTCGTTGGAAAGCTCTTTGGCAGCCGCTCGCGTGGCCCCACAGCCCGTGGGGCTGCGGGCTTTGCGGCGGCCGTCAGCCTCGGCACCACCGACGCCCATGTGGCGCCGCCGCGCCAGCCTGCAAAGCATTTTCCGGTAGGGCCACGGCTCTGGCCACAGCTCCCACACCCGAAGAGCCAGGAGGGAAAGCCGTGCCTCGTTGGAAAGCTCTTTGGCAGCTGCTACCGTGGCCCCACAGACCATGGGGCTGCGGGCTTTGCGGCGGCCATCAGCCTCGGCGCCACGGGCGTCCATTTTGCGCCGCCGCGCCAGCATGCGAAGCATTTTCCGGTAGGGCCGCGGCTCTGGCCACAGCTCCCACGCCCGAAGACCAAGGAGGGAAAGCCGTGCCTCGTTGGAAAGCTCTTTGGCAGCCGCTCGCGTGGCCCCACAGACCATGGGGCTGCGGGCTTTGCGGCGGCCGTCAGCCTCGGCGCCACCGGCGCCCACCTTGCTCCGCTGCGTCAGCCTGCGAAGCATTTTCCGGTAGGGCCGCGGCTCTGGCCACAGCTCCCACGCCCGAAGAGCCAGGAGTGAAAGCTGTGCCTCGTTGGAAAGCTCTTTGGCAGCCGCTCGCGTGGCCCCACAGACCATGGGGCTGCGGGCTTTGCGGCGGCCGTCAGCCTCGGCGCCAGCGGCGCCCATTTTGCGCCGCCGCGCCAGCCTGCGAAGCATTTTCCGGTAGGGCCGCGGCTCTGGCCACAGCTCCCACGCCCGAAGAGCGAGGATGGAAAGCCGCGACTCGTTGGAAAGCCCTTTGGCAGCCGCTCGCGTGGCCCCACAGCCCGTGGGGCTGCGGGCTTTGCGGCGGCCGTCAGCCTCGGCGCCACCGGCGCCCACGTGGCGCCGCCGCGACAGCCTGCGAAGCATTTTCTGGTAGGGCCGCGGCTCTGGCCACAGCTCCCACGCCCGAAGAGCCAGGAGGGAAAGCCATGCCTCGTTGGAAAGCTCTTTGGCAGCCGCTCGCGTGGCCCCACAGCCCGTGGGGCTGCGGGCTTTGCGGCGGCCGTCAGCCTCGGCGCCACCGACGCCCACGTGGCGCCGCCGCGCCAGCCTGCGAAGCATTTTCCGGTAGGGCCGCGGCTCTGGCCACAGCTCCCACGCCCGAAGAGCCAGGAGGGAAAGCCGCGCCTCGGTGGAAAGCCCTTTGGCAGCCGCTCGCGTGGCCCCACAGCCCGTGGGGCTGCGGGCTTTGCGGCGGCCGTCAGCCTCGGCGCCACCGGCGCCCACCTGGCGCCGCCGCGCCAGCCTGCGAAGCATTTTCCGGTAGGGCCACGGCTCTCGCCACAGCTCCCACACCCGAAGAGCCAGGAGGGAAAGCCGTGCCTCGTTGGAAAGCTCGTTGGCAGCCGCTCGCGTGGCCCCACAGACCATGGGGCTGCGGGCTTTGCGGCGGCCATCAGCCTCGGCGCCACCGGCGCCCCTTTTGCGCCGCCGCGCCAGCCTGCGAAGCATTTTCCGGTAGCGCCGCGGCTCTGGCCACAGCTCCCACGCCCGAAGAGCCAGGAGGGAAATCCGTGCCTCGTTGGAAAGCTCTTTGGCAGCCGCTCGCGTGGCCCCACAGCCCGTGGGGCTGCGGGCTTTGCGGCGGCCGTCAGCCTCGGCACCACCGGCGCCCACGTGGCGCTGCCGCGCCAGCCTGCGAAGCATTTTCCGGTAGGGCCGCGGCTCTGGCCACAGCTCCCACGCCCGAAGAGCAAGGATGGAAAGCCGCGCCTCGTTGGAAAGCTCTTTGGCAGCCGCTCGCGTGGCCCCACAGCCCGTGGGGCTGCGGGCTTTGCGGCGGCCGTCAGCCTCGGCACCACCGGCGCCCACGTGGCGCTGCCGCGCCAGCCTGCAAAGCATTTTCCGGTAGGGCCGCGGCTCTGGCCACAGCTCCCACGCCCGAAGACCAAGGAGGGAAAGCCGTGCCTCATTGGAAAGCTCTTTGGCAGCCGCTCGCGTGGCCCCACAGACCATGGGGCTGCGGGCTTTGCGGCGGCCGTCAGCCTCGGCGCCACCGACGCCCACCTTGCTCCGCTGCGTCAGCCTGCGAAGCATTTTCTGGTAGGGCCGCGGCTCTGGCCACAGCTCCCACGCCCGAAGAGCCAGGAGGGAAAGCTGTGCCTCGTTGGAAAGCTCTTTGGCAGCCGCTCGCGTGGCCCCACAGCCCGTGGGGCTGCGGGCTTTGCGGCGGCTCTCAGCCTCGGAGCCACCGGCGCCCACCTGGCGCCGCCGCACCAGCCTGCAAAGCATTTTCCGGTAGGGCCGCGGCTCTGGCCACAGCTCCCACGCCCGAAGAGCCAGGAGGGAAAGCTGTGCCTCGTTGGAAAGCTCTTTGGCAGCCGCTCGCGTGGCCCCACAGCCCGTGGGGCTGCGGGCTTTGCGGCGGCCATCAGCCTCGGCGCCACCGGCGCCCACGTGGCGCTGCCGCGCCAGCCTGCGAAGCATTTTCCGGTACGGCCGCGGCTCTCGCCACAGCTCCCACGCCCGAAGAGCGAGGATGGAATGCCGCGCCTCGTTGGAAAGCCCTTTGGCAGCCACTCGCGTGGCCCCACAGCCCGTGGGGCTGCGGGCTTTGCGGCGGCCGTCAGCCTCGGCGCCACCGGCGCCCACCTGGCGCCGCCGCGCCAGCCTGCGAAGCATTTTCCGGTAGGGCCGCGGCTCTGACCACAGCTCCCACGCCCAAAGAGCCAGGAGGGAAAGCCGTGCCTCGTTGCAAAACTCTTTGTCAGCCGCTCGCGTGGCCCCACAGCCCGTGGGGCTGCGGGCTTTGCGGCGGCCGTCAGCCTCGGCGCCACCGACGCCCACGTGGCGCCGCCGCGCCAGCCTGCAAAGCATTTTCCGGTAGGGCCGCGGCTCTGGCCACAGCTCCCACACCCGAAGAGCCAGGAGGGAAAGCCGTGCCTCGTTGGAAAGCTCTTTGGCAGCCGCTCGCGTGGCCCCACAGACCATGGGGCTGCGGGCTTTGCGGCGGCTGTCAGCCTCGGCGACACCGGCGCCCATTTTGCGCCGCCGCGCCAGCCTGCGAAGCATTTTCCGGTAGGGCCGCGGCTCTGGCCACAGCTCCCACGCCCGAAGAGCCAGGAGGGAAAGCTGTGCCTCGTTGGAAAGCTCTTTGGCAGCCGCTCGCGTGGCCCCACAGCCCGTGGGGCTGCGGGCTTTGCGGCGGCTCTCAGCCTCGGAGCCACCGGCGCCCACCTGGCGCCGCCGCACCAGCCTGCAAAGCATTTTCCGGTAGGGCCGCGGCTCTGGCCACAGCTCCCACGCCCGAAGAGCCAGGAGGGAAAGCTGTGCCTCGTTGGAAAGCTCTTTGGCAGCCGCTCGCGTGGCCCCATAGCCCGTGGGGCTGCGGGCTTTGCGGCGGCCATCAGCCTCGGCGCCACTGGCGCCCACGTGGCGCCGCCGCGCCAGCCTGCGAAGCATTTTCGGGTAGGGCCGTGTCTCTGGCCACAGCTCCCACGCCCGAAGGGCCAGGAGGGAAAGCTGTGCCTCGTTGGAAAGCTCTTCGGCAGCCGCTCGCGTGGCCCCACAGCCTGTGGGGCTGCGGGCTTTGCGGCGGCCGTCAGCCTCGGTGCCACCGGCGCCCACGTGGCGCCGCCGCGCCAGCCTGCGAAGCATTTTCCGGTAGGGCCGCGTATCTGGCCACAGCTCCCACGCCCGAAGGGCCAGGAGGGAAAGCCGTGCCTCGTTGGAAAGCTCTTTGGCAGCCGCTCGCGTGGCCCCACAGCCCGTGGGGCTGCGGGCTTTGCGGCAGCCGTCAGCCTTGGCGCCACCGGCGCCCACGTGGCGCCGCCGCACCAGCCTGCGTAGCATTTTCGGGTAGGGCCGTGGCTCTGGCCACAGCTCCCACGCCCGAAGAGCCAGGAGGGAAAGCCATGCCTCGTTGGAAAGCTCTTTGGCAGCCGCTCGCGTGGCCCCACAGCCTGTGGGGCTGCGGGCTTTGCGGCGGCTCTCAGCCTCGGAGCCACCGGCGCCCACCTGGCGCCGCCGCACTAGCCTGCGAAGCATTTTCCGGTAGGGCCGCGGCTCTGGCCACAGCTCCCACGCCCGAAGAGCGAGGATGGAAAGCCGCGCCTCGTTGGAAAGCCCTTTGGCAGCCGCTCGCATGGCCCCACAGCCCGTGGGGCTGCGGGCTTTGCGGCGGCCGTCAGCCTCGGCGCCACCGGGACGGACCTGGCAGCGCCGCGCCAGCCTGCGAAGCATTTTCCGGTAGGGCCGCGGCTCTGGCCACAGCTCCCATGCCCGAAGAGCCAGGAGGGAAAACCGTGCCTCGTTGGAAAGCTCTTTGGCAGCCGCTCGCGTGACCCCACAGCCCATGGGGCTGCGGGCTTTGCGGCGACCGTCAGCCTCAGCGCCACCGGCGCCCACCTGGCGCCGCCGCGCCAGCCTGCGAAGCATTTTCCGGTAGGGCCGCGTCTCTGGCCACAGCTCCCACGCCCGAAGAGCCAGGAAGGAAAGCCGTGCCTCGTTGGAAAGCTCTTTGGCAGCCGCTCGCGTGGCCCCAAAGCCCGTGGAGCTGCGGGCTTTGCGGCGACCGTCAGCCTCGGCGTCACCGGCGCCCACCTGGCGCCGCTGCGCCAGCCTGCGAAGCCTTTTCCGGTAGGGCCGCGGCTCTGGCCACAGCTCCCACGCCCGAAGAGCCAGGAGTGAAAGCCGTGCCTCGTTGGAAAGCTCTTTGGCAGGCGCTCGCGTGACCCCACAGCCCGTGGGGCTGCGGGCTTTGCGGCGGCCGTCAGCCTCGGCACCACCGGCGCCCACGTGGCGCTGCCGCGCCAGCCTGCGAAGCATTTTCCGGTAGGGCCGCGTCTCTGGCCACAGCTCCCACGCCCGAAGACCTAGGAGGGAAAGCCGCGCCTCGTTGGAAAGCCCTTTGGCAGCCGCGCGCGTGGCCCCACAGCCCGTGGGGCTGCGGGCTTTGCGGCGGCCGTCAGCCTTGGCGCCACCGGGACCCACCTGGCGCCGCCGCGGCTGCCTGCGAAGCACTTTCCGGTAGGGCCGCGGCTCTGGCCACAGCTCCCACGCCCGAAGAGCCAGGAGGGAAAGCCGTGCCTCGTTGGAAAGCTCTTTGGCAGCCGCTCGCGTGGCCCCACAGCCCGTGGGGCTGCGGGCTTTGCGGCGGCCGTCAGCCTTGGCGCCACCGGCGCCCACGTGGCGCCGCTGCGCCAGCCTGCGAAGCATTTTCCGGTAGGGCCGCGGCTCTGGCCACAGCTCCCACGCCCGAAGAGCCAGGAGGGAAAGCCATGCCTTGTTGGAAAGCTCTTTGGCAGCCGCTCGCGTGGCCCCACAGCCCGTGGCGCTGCGGGCTTTGCGGCGGCCGTCAGCCTCGGCGCCACCGGCGCCCACATGGCGCCGCCGCGCCAGCCTGCGAAGCATTTTCCGGTAGGGCCGCGTCTCTGGCCACAGCTCCCACGCCCGAAGAGCCAGGAGGGAAAGCCATGCCTCGTTGGAAAGCTCTTTGGCAGCCGCTCGCGTGGCCCCACAGCCCGTGGGGCTGCGGGCTTTGCGGCGGCCGTCAGCCTCGGCGCCACCGGCACCCACCTGGCGCCGCCGCGCCAGCCTGCGAAGCCTTTTCCGGTAGGGCAGTGGCTCTGGCCACAGCTCCCACGCCCGAAGAGCCAGGAGGGAAAGCCGTGCCTCGTTGGAAAGCTCTTTGGCAGCCGCTCGCGTGGCCCCACAGCCCGTGGGGCTGCGGGCTTTGCGGCGGCCGTCAGCCTCGGCGCCACCGGCGCCCACGTGGCACCGCCGCGCCAGCCTGCGAAGTATTTTCCGGTAGGGCCGCGGCTCTGGCCACAGCTCCCACGCCCGAAGACCGAGGATGGAAAGCCGCGCCTCGTTGGAAAGCCCTTTGGCAGCTGCTCGCGTGGCCCCACAGCCCGTGGGGCTGCGGGCTTTGCGGCGGCCGTCAGCCTCGGCGCCACCGGCGCCCACCTGGCGCCGCCGCGCCAGCCTGCGAAGCATTTTCCGGTAGGGCCGCGGCTCTGGCCACAGCTCCCACGCCCGAAGAGCCAGGAGGGAAAGCCATGCCTCGTTGGAAAGCTCTTTGGCAGCCGCTCGCGTGGCCCCACAGCCCGTGGGGCTACGGGCTTTGCGGCGGCCGTCAGCCTCGGCGCCACCGGCGCCCACCTTGCTCCGCTGTGTCAGCCTGCGAAGCATTTTCCGGTAGGGCCGCGGCTCTGGCCACAGCTCCCACGCCCGAAGAGCAAGGATGGAAAGCCGCGCCTCGTTGGAAAGCCCTTTGGCAGCCGCTCGCGTGGCCCCACAGCCCGTGGGGCTGCGGGCTTTGCTGCGGCCGTCAGCCTCGGCGCCACCGGCGCCCACGTGGCGCCGCCGCGCCAGCCTGCGAAGCATTTTCGGGTAGGGCCGTGTCTCTGGCCACAGCTCCCACGCCCGAAGGGCCAGGAGGGAAAGTCGTGCCTCGTTGGAAAGCTCTTTGGCAGCCGCTCGCGTGGCCCCACAGCCTGTGGGGCTGCGGGCTTTGCGGCGGCCGTCAGCCTCGGCGCCACCGGCGCCCACCTGGCGCCGCCGCGCCAGCCTGCGAAGCATTTTCGGGTAGGGCCGCGTCTCTGGCCACAGCTCCCACGCACGAAGGGCCAGGAGGGAAAGCCGTGCCTCGTTGGAAAGCTCTTTGGCAGCTGCTCGCGTGGCCCCACAGCCCGTGGGGCTGCGGGCTTTGCGGCAGCCGTCAGCCTCGGCGCCACCGGCGCCCACCTGGCGCCGCCGCGCCAGCCTGCGAAGCATTTTCCGGTAGGGCCGCGGCTCTGGCCACAGCTCCCACGCCCGAAGAGCCAGGAGGGAAAGCCGTGCCTCGTTGGAAAGCTCTTTGGCAGCCGCTCGCGTGGCCCCACAGCCTGTGGGGCTGCGGGCTTTGCGGCGGCCGTCAGCGTCGGCGCCACCGGCGCCCAAATGGCGCCGCCGCGCCAGCCTGCGAAGCATTTTCCGGTAGGGCCGCGGCTCTGGCCACAGCTCCCACGCCCGAAGAGCCAGGAGGGAAAGCCATGCCTCGTTGGAAAGCTCTTTGGCAGCCGCTCGCGTGGCCCCACAGCCCGTGGGGCTGCGGGCTTTGCGGCGGCCGTCAGCCTCGGCGCCACCGGCGCCCACCTTGCTCCGCTGCGTCAGCCTGCGAAGCATTTTCCGGTAGGGCCGCGGCTCTGGCCACAGCTCCCACGCCCGAAGAGCAAGGATGGAAAGCCGCGCCTCGTTGGAAAGCCCTTTGGCAGCCGCTCGCGTGGCCCCACAGCCCGTGGGGCTGCGGGCTTTGCGGCGGCCGTCAGCCTTGGCGCCACCGGCGCCCACCTGGCGCCGCCGCGCCAGCCTGCGAAGCATTTTCCGGTAGGGCCGCGGCTCTGGCCACAGCTCCCACGCCCGAAGAGCCAGGAGGGAAAGCCATGCCTTGTTGGAAAGCTCTTTGGCAGCCGCTCGCGTGGCCCCACAGCCCGTGGGTCTGCGGGCTTTCCGGCGGCTGTCAGCCTCGGCGTCACCGGCGCCCACCTGGTGCCGCCGCGCCAGCCTGCGAAGCATTTTCCGGTAGGGCCGCGGCTCTGGCCACAGCTCCCACGCCCGAAGACCAAGGACGGATAGCCATGCCTCGTTGGAAAGCACTTTGGCAGCCGCTCGCGTGGCCCCACAGCCCGTGGGGCTGCGGGCTTTGCTGCGGCCGTCAGCCTCGGCGCCACCGGCGCCCACGTGGCACCGCCGCGCCAGCCTGCGAAGCATTTTCGGGTAGGGCCGTGTCTCTGGCCACAGCTCCCACGCCCGAAGGGCCAGGAGGGAAAGCCGTGCCTCGTTGGAAAGCTCTTTGGCAGCCGCTCGCGTGGCCCCACAGCCTGTGGGGCTGCGGGCTTTGCGGCGGCCGTCAGCCTCGGCGCCACCGGCGCCCACCTGGCGCCGCCGCGCCAGCCTGCGAAGCATTTTCGGGTAGGGCCGCGTCTCTGGCCACAGCTCCCACGCACGAAGGGCCAGGAGGGAAAACCGTGCCTCGTTGGAAAGCTCTTTGGCAGCTGCTCGCGTGGCCCCACAGCCCGTGGGGCTGCGGGCTTTGCGGCAGCCGTCAGCCTCGGCGCCACCGGCGCCCACGTGGCGCCGCCGCGCCAGCCTGCGAAGCATTTTCCGGTAGGCCGCGGCTCTGGCCACAGCTCCCACGCCCGAAGAGCAAGGAGGGAAAGCCGTGCCGCATTGGAAAGCTCTTTGGCAGCCGCTCACGTGGCCCCACAGCCCGTGGGGCTGCGGGCTTTGCGGCGGCTCTCAGCCTCGGAGCCACCGGCGCCCACCTGGCGCCGCCGCACCAGCCTGCGAAGCATTTTCCGGTAGGGCCGTGGCTCTGGCCACAGCTCCCACGCCCGAAGAGCCAGGAGGGAAAGCCGTGCCTCGTTGGAAAGCTCTTTGGCAGCCGCTCGCGTGGCCCCACAGCCTGTGGGGCTGCGGGCTTTGCGGCGGCCGTCAGCCTCGGCGCCACCGGCGCCCACATGGCGCCGCCGCGCCAGCCTGCGAAGCATTTTCCGGTAGGGCCGCGGCTCTGGCCACAGCTCCCACGCCCGAAGAGCCAGGAGGGAAAGCCATGCCTCGTTGGAAAGCTCTTTGGCAGCCGCTCGCGTGGCCCCACAGCCCGTGGGGCTACGGGCTTTGCGGCGGCCGTCAGCCTCGGCGCCACCGGCGCCCACCTTGCTCCGCTGTGTCAGCCTGCGAAGCATTTTCCGGTAGGGCCGCGGCTCTGGCCACAGCTCCCACGCCCGAAGAGCAAGGATGGAAAGCCGCGCCTCGTTGGAAAGCCCTTTGGCAGCCGCTCGCGTGGCCCCACAGCCCGTGGGGCTGCGGGCTTTGCTGCGGCCGTCAGCCTCGGCGCCACCGGCGCCCACGTGGCGCCGCCGCGCCAGCCTGCGAAGCATTTTCGGGTAGGGCCGTGTCTCTGGCCACAGCTCCCACGCCCGAAGGGCCAGGAGGGAAAGCCGTGCCTCGTTGGAAAGCTCTTTGGCAGCCGCTCGCGTGGCCCCACAGCCTGTGGGGCTGCGGGCTTTGCGGCGGCCGTCAGCCTCGGCGCCACCGGCGCCCACCTGGCGCCGCCGCGCCAGCCTGCGAAGCATTTTCGGGTAGGGCCGCGTCTCTGGCCACAGCTCCCACGCACGAAGGGCCAGGAGGGAAAGCCGTGCCTCGTTGGAAAGCTCTTTGGCAGCTGCTCGCGTGGCCCCACAGCCCGTGGGGCTGCGGGCTTTGCGGCAGCCGTCAGCCTCGGCGCCACCGGCGCCCACCTGGCGCCGCCGCGCCAGCCTGCGAAGCATTTTCTGGTAGGGCCGCGGCTCTGGCCACAGCTCCCACGCCCGAAGAGCCAGGAGGGAAAGCCGTGCCTCGTTGGAAAGCTCTTTGGCAGCCGCTCGCGTGGCCCCACAGCCTGTGGGGCTGCGGGCTTTGCGGCGGCCGTCAGCGTCGGCGCCACCGGCGCCCACATGGCGCCGCCGCGCCAGCCTGCGAAGCATTTTCCGGTAGGGCCGCGGCTCTGGCCACAGCTCCCACGCCCGAAGAGCCAGGAGGGAAAGCCATGCCTCGTTGGAAAGCTCTTTGGCAGCCGCTCGCGTGGCCCCACAGCCCGTGGGGCTGCGGGCTTTGCGGCGGCCGTCAGCCTCGGCGCCACCGGCGCCCACCTTGCTCCGCTGCGTCAGCCTGCGAAGCATTTTCCGGTAGGGCCGCGGCTCTGGCCACAGCTCCCACGCCCGAAGAGCAAGGATGGAAAGCCGCGCCTCGTTGGAAAGCCCTTTGGCAGCCGCTCGCGTGGCCCCACAGCCCGTGGGGCTGCGGGCTTTGCGGCGGCCGTCAGCCTTGGCGCCACCGGCGCCCACCTGGCGCCGCCGCGCCAGCCTGCGAAGCATTTTCCGGTAGGGCCGCGGCTCTGGCCACAGCTCCCACGCCCGAAGAGCCAGGAGGGAAAGCCATGCCTTGTTGGAAAGCTCTTTGGCAGCCGCTCGCGTGGCCCCACAGCCCGTGGGTCTGCGGGCTTTCCGGCGGCTGTCAGCCTCGGCGTCACCGGCGCCCACCTGGTGCCGCCGCGCCAGCCTGCGAAGCATTTTCCGGTAGGGCCGCGGCTCTGGCCACAGCTCCCACGCCCGAAGACCAAGGACGGATAGCCATGCCTCGTTGGAAAGCACTTTGGCAGCCGCTCGCGTGGCCCCACAGCCCGTGGGGCTGCGGGCTTTGCTGCGGCCGTCAGCCTCGGCGCCACCGGCGCCCACGTGGCACCGCCGCGCCAGCCTGCGAAGCATTTTCGGGTAGGGCCGTGTCTCTGGCCACAGCTCCCACGCCCGAAGGGCCAGGAGGGAAAGCCGTGCCTCGTTGGAAAGCTCTTTGGCAGCCGCTCGCGTGGCCCCACAGCCTGTGGGGCTGCGGGCTTTGCGGCGGCCGTCAGCCTCGGCGCCACCGGCGCCCACCTGGCGCCGCCGCGCCAGCCTGCGAAGCATTTTCGGGTAGGGCCGCGTCTCTGGCCACAGCTCCCACGCACGAAGGGCCAGGAGGGAAAACCGTGCCTCGTTGGAAAGCTCTTTGGCAGCTGCTCGCGTGGCCCCACAGCCCGTGGGGCTGCGGGCTTTGCGGCAGCCGTCAGCCTCGGCGCCACCGGCGCCCACGTGGCGCCGCCGCGCCAGCCTGCGAAGCATTTTCCGGTAGGCCGCGGCTCTGGCCACAGCTCCCACGCCCGAAGAGCAAGGAGGGAAAGCCGTGCCGCATTGGAAAGCTCTTTGGCAGCCGCTCACGTGGCCCCACAGCCCGTGGGGCTGCGGGCTTTGCGGCGGCTCTCAGCCTCGGAGCCACCGGCGCCCACCTGGCGCCGCCGCACCAGCCTGCGAAGCATTTTCCGGTAGGGCCGTGGCTCTGGCCACAGCTCCCACGCCCGAAGAGCCAGGAGGGAAAGCCGTGCCTCGTTGGAAAGCTCTTTGGCAGCCGCTCGCGTGGCCCCACAGCCTGTGGGGCTGCGGGCTTTGCGGCGGCCGTCAGCCTCGGCGCCACCGGCGCCCACGTGGCACCGCCGTGCCAGCCTGCGAAGCATTTTCCGGTAGGGCCGCGGCTCTGGCCACATCTCCCACGCCCGAAGACCAAGGATGGAAAGCCGTGCCTCGTTGGAAAGCTCTTTGGCAGCCGCTCGCATGGCCCCACAGCCCGTGGGGCTGCGGGCTTTGCGGCGGCCGTCAGCCTCGGCGACACCGGCGCCCACGTGGCGCCGCCGCGCCAGCCTACGAAGCATTTTTCCGGTAGGGCCGCGGCTCTGGCCACAGCTCCCACGCCCGAAGAGCCAGGAGGGAAAGCCGTGCCTCGTTGGAAAGCTCTTTGGCAGTTGCTCGCGTGGCCCCACAGCCCGTGGGGCTGCGGGCTTTGCGGCGGCCGTCAGCCTCGGCGCCACCGGCGCCCACCTGGCGCCGCCGCGCCAGCCTGCGAAGCATTTTCCGGTAGGGCCGCGTATCTGGCCACATCTCCCACGCCCGAAGGGCCAGGAGGGAAAGCCGTGCCTCGTTGGAAAGCTCTTTGGCAGCCGCTCGCGTGGCCCCACAGCCCGTGGGGCTGCGGGCTTTGCGGCAGCCGTCAGCCTTGGCGCCACCGGCGCCCACGTGGCGCCGCCGCACCAGCCTGCGTAGCATTTTCGGGTAGGGTGGTGGCTCTGGCCACAGCTCCCACGCCCGAAGAGCCAGGAGGGAAAGCCATGCCTCGTTGGAAAGCTCTTTGGCAGCCGCTCGCGTGGCCCCACAGCCCGTGGGGCTGCGGGCTTTGCGGCGGCTCTCAGCCTCGGAGCCACCGGCGCCCACCTGGCGCCGCCGCACCAGCCTGCGAAGCATTTTCCGGTAGGGCCGTGGCTCTGGCCACAGCTCCCACGCCCGAAGAGCGAGGATGGAAAGCCGCGCCTCGTTGGAAAGCCCTTTGGCAGCCGCTCGCGTGGCCCCACAGCCCGTGGGGCTGCGGGCTTTGCGGCGGCCGTCAGCCTCGGCGCCACCGGGACGCACCTGGCAGCGCCGCGCCAGCCTGCGAAGCATTTTCCGGTAGGGCCGCGGCTCTGGCCACAGCTCCCATGCCCGAAGAGCCAGGAGGGAAAACCGTGCCTCGTTGGAAAGCTCTTTGGCAGCCGCTCGCGTGACCCCACAGACCATGGGGCTGCGGGCTTTGCGGCGACCGTCAGCCTCGGCGCCACCGGCGCCCACCTGGCGCCGCCGCGCCAGCCTGCGAAGCATTTTCCGGTAGGGCCGCGGCTCTGGCCACAGCTCCCACGCCCGAAGAGCCAGGAAGGAAAGCCGTGCCTCGTTGGAAAGCTCTTTGGCAGCCGCTCGCGTGGCCCCAAAGCCCGTGGAGCTGCGGGCTTTGCGGCGACCGTCAGCCTCGGCGCCACCGGCGCCCACCTGGCGCCGCTGCGCCAGCCTGCGAAGCCTTTTCCGGTAGGGCCGCGGCTCTGGCCACAGATCCCACGCCCGAAGAGCCAGGAGTGAAAGCCGTGCCTCGTTGGAAAGCTCTTTGGCAGGCGCTCGCGTGACCCCACAGCCCGTGGGGCTGCGGGCTTTGCGGCGGCCGTCAGCCTCGGCACCACCGGCGCCCACGTGGCGCTGCCGCGCCAGCCTGCGAAGCATTTTCCGGTAGGGCCGCGTCTCTGGCCACAGCTCCCACGCCCGAAGACCTAGGAGGGAAAGCCGCGCCTCGTTGGAAAGCCCTTTGGCAGCCGCTCGCGTGGCCCCACAGCCCGTGGGGCTGCGGGCTTTGCGGCGGCCGTCAGCCTTGGCGCCACCGGGACCCACCTGGCGCCGCCGCGGCTGCCTGCGAAGCACTTTCCGGTAGGGCCGCGGCTCTGGCCACAGCTCCCACGCCCGAAGAGCCAGGAGGGAAAGCCGTGCCTCGTTGGAAAGCTCTTTGGCAGCCGCTCGCGTGGCCCCACAGCCCGTGGGGCTGCGGGCTTTGCGGCGGCCGTCAGCCTTGGCGCCACCGGCGCCCACGTGGCGCCGCTGCGCCAGCCTGCGAAGCATTTTCCGGTAGGGCCGCGGCTCTGGCCACAGCTCCCACGCCCGAAGAGCCAGGAGGGAAAGCCATGCCTCGTTGGAAAGCTCTTTGGCAGCCGCTCGCGTGGCCCCACAGCCCGTGGCGCTGCGGGCTTTGCGGCGGCCGTCAGCCTCGGCGCCACCGGCGCCCACATGGCGCCGCCGCGCCAGCCTGCGAAGCATTTTCCGGTAGGGCCGCGTCTCTGGCCACAGCTCCCACGCCCGAAGAGCCAGGAGGGAAAGCCATGCCTCGTTGGAAAGCTCTTTGGCAGCCGCTCGCGTGGCCCCACAGCCCGTGGGGCTGCGGGCTTTGCGGCGGCCGTCAGCCTCGGCGCCACCGGCACCCACCTGGCGCCGCCGCGCCAGCCTGCGAAGCCTTTTCCGGTAGGGCCGTGGCTCTGGCCACAGCTCCCACGCCCGAAGAGCCAGGAGGGAAAGCCGTGCCTCGTTGGAAAGCTCTTTGGCAGCCGCTCGCGTGGCCCCACAGCCTGTGGGGCTGCGGGCTTTGCGGCGGCCGTCAGCCTCGGCGCCACCGGCGCCCACGTGGCACCGCCGTGCCAGCCTGCGAAGCATTTTCCGGTAGGGCCGCGGCTCTGGCCACAGCTCCCACGCCCGAAGACCGAGGATGGAAAGCCGCGCCTCGTTGGAAAGCCCTTTGGCAGCCGCTCGCGTGGCCCCACAGCCCGTGGGGCTGCGGGCTTTGCGGCGGCCGTCAGCCTCGGCGCCACCGGCGCCCACATGGCGCCGCCGCGCCAGCCTGCGAAGCATTTTCCGGTAGGGCCGCGGCTCTGGCCACAGCTCCCACGCCCGAAGAGCCAGGAGGGAAAGCCATGCCTCGTTGGAAAGCTCTTTGGCAGCCGCTCGCGTGGCCCCACAGCCCGTGGGGCTACGGGCTTTGCGGCGGCCGTCAGCCTCGGCGCCACCGGCGCCCACCTTGCTCCGCTGTGTCAGCCTGCGAAGCATTTTCCGGTAGGGCCGCGGCTCTGGCCACAGCTCCCACGCCCGAAGAGCAAGGATGGAAAGCCGCGCCTCGTTGGAAAGCCCTTTGGCAGCCGCTCGCGTGGCCCCACAGCCCGTGGGGCTGCGGGCTTTGCTGCGGCCGTCAGCCTCGGCGCCACCGGCGCCCACGTGGCGCCGCCGCGCCAGCCTGCGAAGCATTTTCGGGTAGGGCCGTGTCTCTGGCCACAGCTCCCACGCCCGAAGGGCCAGGAGGGAAAGCCGTGCCTCGTTGGAAAGCTCTTTGGCAGCCGCTCGCGTGGCCCCACAGCCTGTGGGGCTGCGGGCTTTGCGGCGGCCGTCAGCCTCGGCGCCACCGGCGCCCACCTGGCGCCGCCGCGCCAGCCTGCGAAGCATTTTCGGGTAGGGCCGCGTCTCTGGCCACAGCTCCCACGCACGAAGGGCCAGGAGGGAAAGCCGTGCCTCGTTGGAAAGCTCTTTGGCAGCTGCTCGCGTGGCCCCACAGCCCGTGGGGCTGCGGGCTTTGCGGCAGCCGTCAGCCTCGGCGCCACCGGCGCCCACCTGGCGCCGCCGCGCCAGCCTGCGAAGCATTTTCCGGTAGGGCCGCGGCTCTGGCCACAGCTCCCACGCCCGAAGAGCAAGGAGGGAAAGCCGTGCCGCATTGGAAAGCTCTTTGGCAGCCGCTCACGTGGCCCCACAGCCCGTGGGGCTGCGGGCTTTGCGGCGGCTCTCAGCCTCGGAGCCACCGGCGCCCACCTGGCGCCGCCGTGCCAGCCTGCGAAGCATTTTCCGGTAGGGCCGTGGCTCTGGCCACAGCTCCCACGCCCGAAGAGCCAGGAGGGAAAGCCGTGCCTCGTTGGAAAGCTCTTTGGCAGCCGCTCGCGTGGCCCCACAGCCTGTGGGGCTGCGGGCTTTGCGGCGGCCGTCAGCGTCGGCGCCACCGGCGCCCACATGGCGCCGCCGCGCCAGCCTGCGAAGCATTTTCCGGTAGGGCCGCGGCTCTGGCCACAGCTCCCACGCCCGAAGAGCCAGGAGGGAAAGCCATGCCTCGTTGGAAAGCTCTTTGGCAGCCGCTCGCGTGGCCCCACAGCCCGTGGGGCTGCGGGCTTTGCGGCGGCCGTCAGCCTCGGCGCCACCGGCGCCCACCTTGCTCCGCTGCGTCAGCCTGCGAAGCATTTTCCGGTAGGGCCGCGGCTCTGGCCACAGCTCCCACGCCCGAAGAGCAAGGATGGAAAGCCGCGCCTCGTTGGAAAGCCCTTTGGCAGCCGCTCGCGTGGCCCCACAGCCCGTGGGGCTGCGGGCTTTGCGGCGGCCGTCAGCCTCGGCGCCACCGGCGCCCACATGGCGCCGCCGCGCCAGCCTGCGAAGCATTTTCCGGTAGGGCCGCGGCTCTGGCCACAGCTCCCACGCCCGAAGAGCCAGGAGGGAAAGCCATGCCTTGTTGGAAAGCTCTTTGGCAGCCGCTCGCGTGGCCCCACAGCCCGTGGGGCTGCGGGCTTTCCGGCGGCTGTCAGCCTCGGCGTCACCGGCGCCCACCTGGTGCCGCCGCGCCAGCCTGCGAAGCATTTTCCGGTAGGGCCGCGGCTCTGGCCACAGCTCCCACGCCCGAAGACCAAGGACGGATAGCCATGCCTCGTTGGAAAGCACTTTGGCAGCCGCTCGCGTGGCCCCACAGCCCGTGGGGCTGCGGGCTTTGCTGCGGCCGTCAGCCTCGGCGCCACCGGCGCCCACGTGGCACCGCCGCGCCAGCCTGCGAAGCATTTTCGGGTAGGGCCGTGTCTCTGGCCACAGCTCCCACGCCCGAAGGGCCAGGAGGGAAAGCCGTGCCTCGTTGGAAAGCTCTTTGGCAGCCGCTCGCGTGGCCCCACAGCCTGTGGGGCTGCGGGCTTTGCGGCGGCCGTCAGCCTCGGCGCCACCGGTGCCCACCTGGCGCCGCCGCGCCAGCCTGCGAAGCATTTTCGGGTAGGGCCGCGTCTCTGGCCACAGCTCCCACGCACGAAGGGCCAGGAGGGAAAGCCGTGCCTCGTTGGAAAGCTCTTTGGCAGCTGCTCGCGTGGCCCCACAGCCCGTGGGGCTGCGGGCTTTGCAGCAGCCGTCAGCCTCGGCGCCACCGGCGCCCACCTGGCGCCGCCGCGCCAGCCTGCGAAGCATTTTCCGGTAGGGCCGCGGCTCTGGCCACAGCTCCCACGCCCGAAGAGCAAGGAGGGAAAGCCGTGCCGCATTGGAAAGCTCTTTGGCAGCCGCTCACGTGGCCCCACAGCCCGTGGGGCTGCGGGCTTTGCGGCGGCTCTCAGCCTCGGAGCCACCGGCGCCCACCTGGCACCGCCGTGCCAGCCTGCGAAGCATTTTCCGGTAGGGCCGTGGCTCTGGCCACAGCTCCCACGCCCGAAGAGCCAGGAGGGAAAGCCGTGCCTCGTTGGAAAGCTCTTTGGCAGCCGCTCGCGTGGCCCCACAGCCTGTGGGGCTGCGGGCTTTGCGGCGGCCGTCAGCGTCGGCGCCACCGGCGCCCACATGGCGCCGCCGCGCCAGCCTGCGAAGCATTTTCCGGTAGGGCCGCGGCTCTGGCCACAGCTCCCACGCCCGAAGAGCCAGGAGGGAAAGCCATGCCTCGTTGGAAAGCTCTTTGGCAGCCGCTCGCGTGGCCCCACAGCCCGTGGGGCTGCGGGCTTTGCGGCGGCCGTCAGCCTCGGCGCCACCGGCGCCCACCTTGCTCCGCTGCGTCAGCCTGCGAAGCATTTTCCGGTAGGGCCGCGGCTCTGGCCACAGCTCCCACGCCCGAAGAGCAAGGATGGAAAGCCGCGCCTCGTTGGAAAGCCCTTTGGCAGCCGCTCGCGTGGCCCCACAGCCCGTGGGGCTGCGGGCTTTGCGGCGGCCGTCAGCCTCGGCGCCACCGGCGCCCACATGGCGCCGCCGCGCCAGCCTGCGAAGCATTTTCCGGTAGGGCCGCGGCTCTGGCCACAGCTCCCACGCCCGAAGAGCCAGGAGGGAAAGCCATGCCTTGTTGGAAAGCTCTTTGGCAGCCGCTCGCGTGGCCCCACAGCCCGTGGGGCTGCGGGCTTTCCGGCGGCTGTCAGCCTCGGCGTCACCGGCGCCCACCTGGTGCCGCCGCGCCAGCCTGCGAAGCATTTTCCGGTAGGGCCGCGGCTCTGGCCACAGCTCCCACGCCCGAAGACCAAGGACGGATAGCCATGCCTCGTTGGAAAGCACTTTGGCAGCCGCTCGCGTGGCCCCACAGCCCGTGGGGCTGCGGGCTTTGCTGCGGCCGTCAGCCTCGGCGCCACCGGCGCCCACGTGGCACCGCCGCGCCAGCCTGCGAAGCATTTTCGGGTAGGGCCGTGTCTCTGGCCACAGCTCCCACGCCCGAAGGGCCAGGAGGGAAAGCCGTGCCTCGTTGGAAAGCTCTTTGGCAGCCGCTCGCGTGGCCCCACAGCCTGTGGGGCTGCGGGCTTTGCGGCGGCCGTCAGCCTCGGCGCCACCGGCGCCCACCTGGCGCCGCCGCGCCAGCCTGCGAAGCATTTTCGGGTAGGGCCGCGTCTCTGGCCACAGCTCCCACGCACGAAGGGCCAGGAGGGAAAACCGTGCCTCGTTGGAAAGCTCTTTGGCAGCTGCTCGCGTGGCCCCACAGCCCGTGGGGCTGCGGGCTTTGCGGCAGCCGTCAGCCTCGGCGC
This sequence comes from Chroicocephalus ridibundus, assembly GCF_963924245.1. NCBI lineage: Eukaryota > Metazoa > Chordata > Aves > Charadriiformes > Laridae > Chroicocephalus > Chroicocephalus ridibundus. The sequence goes on from NW_026961325.1 coordinate 124,281, forward strand.
CACCGGCGCCCACGTGGCGCCGCCGCGCCAGCCTGCGAAGCATTTTCCGGTAGGCCGCGGCTCTGGCCACAGCTCCCACGCCCGAAGAGCAAGGAGGGAAAGCCGTGCCGCATTGGAAAGCTCTTTGGCAGCCGCTCACGTGGCCCCACAGCCCGTGGGGCTGCGGGCTTTGCGGCGGCTCTCAGCCTCGGAGCCACTGGCGCCCACCTGGCGCCGCCGCACCAGCCTGCGAAGCATTTTCCGGTAGGGCCGTGGCTCTGGCCACAGCTCCCACGCCCGAAGAGCCAGGAGGGAAAGCCGTGCCTCGTTGGAAAGCTCTTTGGCAGCCGCTCGCGTGGCCCCACAGCCTGTGGGGCTGCGGGCTTTGCGGCGGCCGTCAGCCTCGGCGCCACCGGCGCCCACGTGGCACCGCCGTGCCAGCCTGCGAAGCATTTTCCGGTAGGGCCGCGGCTCTGGCCACAGCTCCCACGCCCGAAGACCAAGGATGGAAAGCCGTGCCTCGTTGGAAAGCACTTTGGCAGCCGCTCGCATGGCCCCACAGCCCGTGGGGCTGCGGGCTTTGCGGCGGCCGTCAGCCTCGGCGACACCGGCGCCCACGTGGCGCCGCCGCGCCAGCCTACAAAGCATTTTTCCGGTAGGGCCGCGGCTCTGGCCACAGCTCCCACGCCCGAAGAGCCAGGAGGGAAAGCCGTGCCTCGTTGGAAAGCTCTTTGGCAGTTGCTCGCGTGGCCCCACAGCCCGTGGGGCTGCGGGCTTTGCGGCGGCCGTCAGCCTTGGCGCCACCGGCGCCCACCTGGCGCCGCCGCGCCAGCCTGCGAAGCATTTTCCGGTAGGGCCGCGGCTCTGGCCACAGCTCCCACGCCCGAAGGGCCAGGAGGGAAAGCTGTGCCTCGTTGGAAAGCTCTTCGGCAGCCGCTCGCGTGGCCCCACAGCCTGTGGGGCTGCGGGCTTTGCGGCGGCCGTCAGCCTCGGTGCCACCGGCGCCCACGTGGCGCCGCCGCGCCAGCCTGCGAAGCATTTTCCGGTAGGGCCGCGTATCTGGCCACAGCTCCCACGCCCGAAGGGCCAGGAGGGAAAGCCGTGCCTCGTTGGAAAGCTCTTTGGCAGCCGCTCGCGTGGCCCCACAGCCCGTGGGGCTGCGGGCTTTGCGGCAGCCGTCAGCCTTGGCGCCACCGGCGCCCACGTGGCGCCGCCGCACCAGCCTGCGTAGCATTTTCGGGTAGGGCCGTGGCTCTGGCCACAGCTCCCACGCCCGAAGAGCCAGGAGGGAAAGCCATGCCTCGTTGGAAAGCTCTTTGGCAGCCGCTCGCGTGGCCCCACAGCCTGTGGGGCTGCGGGCTTTGCGGCGGCTCTCAGCCTCGGAGCCACCGGCGCCCACCTGGCGCCGCCGCACCAGCCTGCGAAGCATTTTCCGGTAGGGCCGCGGCTCTGGCCACAGCTCCCACGCCCGAAGAGCGAGGATGGAAAGCCGCGCCTCGTTGGAAAGCCCTTTGGCAGCCGCTCGCGTGGCCCCACAGCCCGTGGGGCTGCGGGCTTTGCGTCGGCCGTCAGCCTCGGCGCCACCGGGACGCACCTGGCAGCGCCGCGCCAGCCTGCGAAGCATTTTCCGGTAGGGCCGCGGCTCTGGCCACAGCTCCCATGCCCGAAGAGCCAGGAGGGAAAACCGTGCCTCGTTGGAAAGCTCTTTGGCAGCCGCTCGCGTGACCCCACAGCCCATGGGGCTGCGGGCTTTGCGGCGACCGTCAGCCTCGGCGCCACCGGCGCCCACCTAGCGCCGCCGCGCCAGCCTGCGAAGCATTTTCCGGTAGGGCCGCGGCTCTGGCCACAGCTCCCACGCCCGAAGAGCCAGGAAGGAAAGCCGTGCCTCGTTGGAAAGCTCTTTGGCAGCCGCTCGCGTGGCCCCAAAGCCCGTGGAGCTGCGGGCTTTGCGGCGACCGTCAGCCTCGGCGCCACCGGCGCCCACCTGGCGCCGCTGCGCCAGCCTGCGAAGCCTTTTCCGGTAGGGCCGCGGCTCTGGCCACAGCTCCCACGCCCGAAGAGCCAGGAGTGAAAGCCGTGCCTCGTTGGAAAGCTCTTTGGCAGGCGCTCGCGTGACCCCACAGCCCGTGGAGCTGCGGGCTTTGCGGCGGCCGTCAGCCTCGGCACCACCGGCGCCCACGTGGCACTGCCGCGCCAGCCTGCGAAGCATTTTCCGGTAGGGCCGCGTCTCTGGCCACAGCTCCCACGCCCGAAGACCTAGGAGGGAAAGCCGCGCCTCGTTGGAAAGCCCTTTGGCAGCCGCTCGCGTGGCCCCACAGCCCGTGGCGCTGCGGGCTTTGCGGCGGCCGTCAGCCTTGGCGCCACCGGGACCCACCTGGCGCCGCCGCGGCTGCCTGCGAAGCACTTTCCGGTAGGGCCGCGGCTCTGGCCACAGCTCCCACGCCCGAAGAGCCAGGAGGGAAAGCCGTGCCTCGTTGGAAAGCTCTTTGGCAGCCGCTCGCGTGGCCCCACAGCCCGTGGGGCTGCGGGCTTTGCGGCGGCCGTCAGCCTTGGCGCCACCGGCGCCCACGTGGCGCCGCTGCGCCAGCCTGCGAAGCATTTTCCGGTAGGGCCGCGGCTCTGGCCACAGCTCCCACGCCCGAAGAGCCAGGAGGGAAAGCCATGCCTCGTTGGAAAGCTCTTTGGCAGCCGCTCGCGTGGCCCCACAGCCCGTGGCGCTGCGGGCTTTGCGGCGGCCGTCAGCCTCGGCGCCACCGGCGCCCACATGGCGCCGCCGCGCCAGCCTGCGAAGCATTTTCCGGTAGGGCCGCGTCTCTGGCCACAGCTCCCACGCCCGAAGAGCCAGGAGGGAAAGCCATGCCTCGTTGGAAAGCTCTTTGGCAGCCGCTCGCGTGGCCCCACAGCCCGTGGGGCTGCGGGCTTTGCGGCGGCCGTCAGCCTCGGCGCCACCGGCACCCACCTGGCGCCGCCGCGCCAGCCTGCGAAGCCTTTTCCGGTAGGGCCGTGGCTCTGGCCACAGCTCCCACGCCCGAAGAGCCAGGAGGGAAAGCCGTGCCTCGTTGGAAAGCTCTTTGGCAGCCGCTCGCGTGGCCCCACAGCCCGTGGGGCTGCGGGCTTTGCGGCGGCCGTCAGCCTCGGCGCCACCGGCGCCCACATGGCGCCGCCGCGCCAGCCTGCGAAGCATTTTCCGGTAGGGCCGCGGCTCTGGCCACAGCTCCCACGCCCGAAGAGCCAGGAGGGAAAGCCATGCCTCGTTGGAAAGCTCTTTGGCAGCCGCTCGCGTGGCCCCACAGCCCGTGGGGCTACGGGCTTTGTGGCGGCCGTCAGCCTCGGCGCCACCGGCGCCCACCTTGCTCCGCTGTGTCAGCCTGCGAAGCATTTTCCGGTAGGGCCGCGGCTCTGGCCACAGCTCCCACGCCCGAAGAGCAAGGATGGAAAGCCGCGCCTCGTTGGAAAGCCCTTTGGCAGCCGCTCGCGTGGCCCCACAGCCCGTGGGGCTGCGGGCTTTGCGGCGGCCGTCAGCCTCGGCGCCACCGGCGCCCACCTGGCGCCGCCGCGCCAGCCTGCGAAGCATTTTCCGGTAGGGCCGCGGCTCTGGCCACAGCTCCCACGCCCGAAGAGCCAGGAGGGAAAGCCATGCCTTGTTGGAAAGCTCTTTGGCAGCCGCTCGCGTGGCCCCACAGCCCGTGGGTCTGCGGGCTTTGCGGCGGCCGTCAGCCTCGGCGTCACCGGCGCCCACCTGGTGCCGCCGCGCCAGCCTGCGAAGCATTTTCCGGTAGGGCCGCGGCTCTGGCCACAGCTCCCACGCCCGAAGACCAAGGATGGATAGCCATGCCTCGTTGGAAAGCACTTTGGCAGCCGCTCGCATGGCCCCACAGCCCGTGGGGCTGCGGGCTTTGCTGCGGCCGTCAGCCTCGGCGCCACCGGCGCCCACGTGGCGCCGCCGCGCCAGCCTGCGAAGCATTTTCGGGTAGGGCCGTGTCTCTGGCCACAGCTCCCACGCCCGAAGGGCCAGGAGGGAAAGCCGTGCCTCGTTGGAAAGCTCTTTGGCAGCCGCTCGCGTGGCCCCACAGCCTGTGGGGCTGCGGGCTTTGCGGCGGCCGTCAGCCTCGGCGCCACCGGCGCCCACCTGGCGCCGCCGCGCCAGCCTGCGAAGCATTTTCAGGTAGGGCCGCGTCTCTGGCCACAGCTCCCACGCACGAAGGGCCAGGAGGGAAAGCCGTGCCTCGTTGGAAAGCTCTTTGGCAGCTGCTCGCGTGGCCCCACAGCCCGTGGGGCTGCGGGCTTTGCGGCAGCCGTCAGCCTCGGCGCCACCGGCGCCCACCTGGCGCCGCCGCGCCAGCCTGCGAAGCATTTTCCGGTAGGGCCGCGGCTCTGGCCACAGCTCCCACGCCCGAAGAGCAAGGAGGGAAAGCCGTGCCGCATTGGAAAGCTCTTTGGCAGCCGCTCACGTGGCCCCACATCCCGTGGGGCTGCGGGCTTTGCGGCGGCTCTCAGCCTCGGAGCCACCGGCGCCCACCTGGCGCCGCCGCACCAGCCTGCGAAGCATTTTCCTGTAGGGCCGTGGCTCTGGCCACAGCTCCCACGCCCGAAGAGCCAGGAGGGAAAGCCGTGCCTCGTTGGAAAGCTCTTTGGCAGCCGCTCGCGTGGCCCCACAGCCTGTGGGGCTGCGGGCTTTGCGGCGGCCGTCAGCGTCGGCGCCACCGGCGCCCACATGGCGCCGCCGCGCCAGCCTGCGAAGCATTTTCCGGTAGGGCCGCGGCTCTGGCCACAGCTCCCACGCCCGAAGAGCCAGGAGGGAAAGCCATGCCTCGTTGGAAAGCTCTTTGGCAGCCGCTCGCGTGGCCCCACAGCCCGTGGGGCTGCGGGCTTTGCGGCGGCCGTCAGCCTCGGCGCCACCGGCGCCCACCTTGCTCCGCTGCGTCAGCCTGCGAAGCATTTTCCGGTAGGGCCGCGGCTCTGGCCACAGCTCCCACGCCCGAAGAGCAAGGATGGAAAGCCGCGCCTCGTTGGAAAGCCCTTTGGCAGCCGCTCGCGTGGCCCCACAGCCCGTGGGGCTGCGGGCTTTGCGGCGGCCGTCAGCCTCGGCGCCACCGGCGCCCACCTGGCGCCGCCGCGCCAGCCTGCGAAGCATTTTCCGGTAGGGCCGCGGCTCTGGCCACAGCTCCCACGCCCGAAGAGCCAGGAGGGAAAGCCATGCCTTGTTGGAAAGCTCTTTGGCAGCCGCTCGCGTGGCCCCACAGCCCGTGGGTCTGCGGGCTTTCCGGCGGCTGTCAGCCTCGGCGTCACCGGCGCCCACCTGGTGCCGCCGCGCCAGCCTGCGAAGCATTTTCCGGTAGGGCCGCGGCTCTGGCCACAGCTCCCACGCCCGAAGACTAAGGACGGATAGCCATGCCTCGTTGGAAAGCACTTTGGCAGCCGCTCGCGTGGCCCCACAGCCCGTGGGGCTGCGGGCTTTGCTGCGGCCGTCAGCCTCGGCGCCACCGGCGCCCACGTGGCGCCGCCGCGCCAGCCTGCGAAGCATTTTCGGGTAGGGCCGTGTCTCTGGCCACAGCTCCCACGCCCGAAGGGCCAGGAGGGAAAGCCGTGCCTCGTTGGAAAGCTCTTTGGCAGCTGCTCGCGTGGCCCCACAGCCCGTGGGGCTGCGGGCTTTGCGGCAGCCGTCAGCCTCGGCGCCACCGGCGCCCACGTGGCGCCGCCGCGCCAGCCTGCGAAGCATTTTCCGGTAGGGCCGCGGCTCTGGCCACAGCTCCCACGCCCGAAGAGCCAGGAGGGAAAGCCGTGCCGCATTGGAAAGCTCTTTGGCAGCCGCTCACGTGGCCCCACAGCCCGTGGGGCTGCGGGCTTTGCGGCGGCTCTCAGCCTCGGAGCCACCGGCGCCCACCTGGCGCCGCCGCACCAGCCTGCGAAGCATTTTCCGGTAGGGCCGTGGCTCTGGCCACAGCTCCCACGCCCGAAGAGCCAGGAGGGAAAGCCGTGCCTCGTTGGAAAGCTCTTTGGCAGCCGCTCGCGTGGCCCCACAGCCTGTGGGGCTGCGGGCTTTGCGGCGGCCGTCAGCCTCGGCGCCACCGGCGCCCACGTGGCACCGCCGTGCCAGCCTGCGAAGCATTTTCCGGTAGGGCCGCGGCTCTGGCCACAGCTCCCACGCCCGAAGACCAAGGATGGAAAGCCGTGCCTCGTTGGAAAGCACTTTGGCAGCCGCTCGCATGGCCCCACAGCCCGTGGGGCTGCGGGCTTTGCGGCGGCCGTCAGCCTCGGCGCCACCGGCGCCCACGTGGCGCCGCCGCGCCAGCCTACGAAGCATTTTTCCGGTAGGGCCGCGGCTCTGGCCACAGCTCCCACGCCCGAAGAGCCAGGAGGGAAAGCCGTGCCTCGTTGGAAAGCTCTTTGGCAGTTGCTCGCGTGGCCCCACAGCCCGTGGGGCTGCGGGCTTTGCGGCGGCCGTCAGCCTCGGCGACACCGACGCCCACCTGGCGCCGCCCCGCCAGCCTGCGAAGCATTTTCCGGTAGGGCCGCGGCTCTGACCACAGCTCCCACGCCCAAAGAGCCAGGAGGGAAAGCTGTGCCTCGTTGGAAATCTCTTTGTCAGCCACTCGCGTGGCCCCACAGCCCGTGGGGCTGCGGGCTTTGCGGCGGCCGTCAGCCTCGGCGCCACCGACGCCTATGTGGCGCCGCCGCGCCAGCCTGCAAAGCATTTTCCGGTAGGGCCGCGGCTCTGGCCACAGCTCCCACGCCCGAAGACCAAGGAGGGAAAGCCGCGCCTCGTTGGAAAGCTCTTTGGCAGCCGCTCGCGTGGCCCCACAGCCCGTGGGGCTGCGGGCTTTGCGGCGGCCGTCAGCCTCGGCGCCACCGGCGCCCACCTGGCGCCGCCGCGCCAGCCTGCGAAGCATTTTCCGGTAGGGCCGCGGCTCTGACCACAGCTCCCACGCCCAAAGAGCCAGGAGGGAAAGCTGTGCCTCGTTGGAAATCTCTTTGTCAGCCACTCGCGTGGCCCCACAGCCCGTGGGGCTGCGGGCTTTGCGGCGGCCGTCAGCCTCGGCGCCACCGGCGCCCACCTGGCGCCGCCGCGCCAGCCTGCGAAGCATTTTCCGGTAGGGCCGCGGCTCTGGCCACAGCTCCCACGCCCGAAGAGCCAGGAGGGAAAGCCATGCCTTGTTGGAAAGCTCTTTGGCAGCCGCTCGCGTGGCCCCACAGCCCGTGGGTCTGCGGGCTTTCCGGCGGCCGTCAGCCTCGGCGTCACCGGCGCCCACCTGGCGCCGCCGCGCCAGCCTGCGAAGCATTTTCCGGTAGGGCCGCGGCTCTGGCCACAGCTCCCACGCCCGAAGACCAAGGATGGATAGCCATGCCTCGTTGGAAAGCACTTTGGCAGCCGCTCGCATGGCCCCACAGCCCGTGGGGCTGCGGGCTTTGCGGTGGCCGTCAGCCTCGGCGCCACCGGCGCCCACGTGGCGCCGCCGCGCCAGCCTGCGAAGCATTTTCGGGTAGGGCCGTGTCTCTGGCCACAGCTCCCACGCCCGAAGGGCCAGGAGGGAAAGCTGTGCCTCGTTGGAAAGCTCTTTGGCAGCCGCTCGCGTGGCCCCACAGCCTGTGGGGCTGCGGGCTTTGCGGCGGCCGTCAGCCTCGGCGCCACCGGCGCCCACCTGGCGCCGCCGCGCCAGCCTGCGAAGCATTTTCGGGTAGGGCCGCGTCTCTGGCCACAGCTCCCACGCACGAAGGGCCAGGAGGGAAAGCCGTGCCTCGTTGGAAAGCTCTTTGGCAGCTGCTCGCGTGGCCCCACAGCCCGTGGGGCTGCGGGCTTTGCGGCAGCCGTCAGCCTCGGCGCCACCGGCGCCCACGTGGCGCCGCCGCGCCAGCCTGTGAAGCATTTTCCGGTAGGGCCGCGGCTCTGGCCAGAGCTCCCACGCCCGAAGACCAAGGAGGGAAAGCCGTGCCTCGTTGGAAAGCTCTTTGGCAGCCGCTCGCGTGGCCCCACAGCCTGTGGGGCTGCGGGCTTTGCGGCGGCCGTCAGCCTCGGCGCCACCGGCGCCCACGTGGCACCGCCGTGCCAGCCTGCGAAGCATTTTCCGGTAGGGCCGCGGCTCTGGCCACAGATCCCACGCCCGAAGAGCCAGGAGGGAAAGCCATGCCTCGTTGGAAAGCTCTTTGGCAGCCGCTCGCGTGGCTCAACAGCCCGTGGGGCTGCGGGCTTTGCGGCGGCCGTCAGCCTCAGCACCACCGGCGCCCACGTGGCGCTGCCGCGCCAGCCTGCGAAGCATTTTCCGGTAGGGCCGCGGCTCTGGCCACAGCTCCCACGCCCGAAGAGCGAGGATGGAAAGCCGCGCCTCGTTGGAAAGCTCTTTGGCAGCCGCTCGCGTGGCCCCACAGCCCGTGGGGCTGCGGGCTTTGCGGCGGCCGTCAGCCTCGGCGACACCGACGCCCACCTGGCGCCGCCGCGCCAGCCTGCGAAGCATTTTCCGGTAGGGCCGCGGCTCTGACCACAGCTCCCACGCCCAAAGAGCCAGGAGGGAAAGCTGTGCCTCGTTGGAAATCTCTTTGTCAGCCACTCGCGTGGCCCCACAGCCCGTGGGGCTGCGGGCTTTGCGGCGGCCGTCAGCCTCGGCGCCACCGACGCCTATGTGGCGCCGCCGCGCCAGCCTGCAAAGCATTTTCCGGTAGGGCCGCGGCTCTGGCCACAGCTCCCACGCCCGAAGACCAAGGAGGGAAAGCCGTGCCTCATTGGAAAGCTCTTTGGCAGCCGCTCGCGTGGCCCCACAGACCATGGGGCTGCGGGCTTTGCGGCGGCCGTCAGCCTCGGCGCCACCGACGCCCACCTTGCTCCGCTGCGTCAGCCTGCGAAGCATTTTCTGGTAGGGCCGCGGCTCTGGCCACAGCTCCCACGCCCGAAGGGCCAGGAGGGAAAGCTGTGCCTCGTTGGAAAGCTCTTTGGCAGCCGCTCGCGTGGCCCCACAGCCTGTGGGGCTGCGGGCTTTGCGGCGGCCGTCAGCCTCGGTGCCACCGGCGCCCACGTGGCGCCGCCGTGCCAGCCTGCGAAGCATTTTCCGGTAGGGCCGCGGCTCTGGCCACAGCTCCCACGCCCGAAGAGCCAGGAGGGAAAGCCGTGCCTCGTTGGAAAGCCCTTTGGCAGCCGCTCGCGTGGCCCCACAGCCCATGGGGCTGCGGGCTTTGCGGCGGCCGTCAGCCTCGGCACCACCGGCGCCCACGTGGCGCTGCCGCGCCAGCCTGCGAAGCATTTTCCGGTAGGGCCGCGGCTCTAGCCACAGCTCCCACGCCCGAAGAGCCAGGATGGAAAGCCGCGCCTCGTTGGAAAGCCCTTTGGCAGCCGTTCGCGTGGCCCCACAGCCCGTGGGGCTGCGGGCTTTGCGGCGACCGTCAGCCTCGGCACCACCGCCGCCCACGTGGCGCCGCCGCGCCAGCCTGCGAAGCCTTTTCCGGTAGGGCCGCGGCTCTGGCCAGAGCTCCCACGCCCGAAGAGCCAGGAAGGAAAGCCGTGCCTCGTTGGAAAGCTCTTTGGCAGCCGCTCGCGTGGCCCCACAGCCCGTGGGGCTGCGGGCTTTGTGGCGACCGTCAGCCTCGGCGCCATCGGCGCCCACCTGGCGCCGCCGCGCCAGCCTGCAAAGCATTTTCCGGTAGGGCCGCGGCTCTGGCCACAGCTCCCACGCCCGAAGAGCCAGGAAGGAAAGCCGTGCCTCGTTGGAAACCTCTTTGGCAGCCGCTCGCGTGGCCCCGCAGCCCGTGGGGCTGCGGGCTTTGTGGCGGCCGTCAGCTTACGCGCCACCGGCGCCCACCTGGCGCCGCCGCGCCAGCCTGCAAAGCATTTTCCGGTAGGGCCGCAGCTCTGGCCACAGCTCCCACGCCCGAAGAGCCAGGAAGGAAAGCCGTGCCTCGTTGGAAAGCTCTTTGGCAGCCGCTCGCGTGGCCCCACAGCCCGTGGCGCTGCGGGCTTTGCGGCGGCCGTCAGTTTAGGCGCCACCGGCGCTCACCTGGCGCCACCGCGCCAGCCTGCGAAGCCTTTTCCGGTAGGGCCGTGGCTCTGGCCACAGCTCCCACGCCAGAAGAGCCAGGAGGGAAAGCCGTGCCTCGTTGGAAAGCTCTTTGGCAGCCGCTCGCGTGGCCCCACAGCCCGTGGGGCTGCGGGCTTTGCGGCGGCCGTCAGCCTCGGTGCCACCGGCGCCCACGTGGCACCGCCGTGCCAGCCTGCGAAGCATTTTCCGGTAGGGCCGCGGCTCTGGCCACAGATCCCACGCCCGAAGAGCCAGGAGGGAAAGCCATGCCTCGTTGGAAAGCTCTTTGGCAGCCGCTCGCGTGGCTCAACAGCCCGTGGGGCTGCGGGCTTTGCGGCGGCCGTCAGCCTCAGCACCACCGGCGCCCACGTGGCGCTGCCGCGCCAGCCTGCGAAGCATTTTCCGGTAGGGCCGCGGCTCTGGCCACAGCTCCCACGCCCGAAGAGCGAGGATGGAAAGCCGCGCCTCGTTGGAAAGCTCTTTGGCAGCCGCTCGCGTGGCCCCACAGCCCGTGGGGCTGCGGGCTTTGCGGCGGCCGTCAGCCTCGGCGACACCGACGCCCACCTGGCGCCGCCGCGCCAGCCTGCGAAGCATTTTCCGGTAGGGCCGCGGCTCTGACCACAGCTCCCACGCCCAAAGAGCCAGGAGGGAAAGCTGTGCCTCGTTGGAAATCTCTTTGTCAGCCACTCGCGTGGCCCCACAGCCCGTGGGGCTGCGGGCTTTGCGGCGGCCGTCAGCCTCGGCGCCACCGACGCCTATGTGGCGCCGCCGCGCCAGCCTGCAAAGCATTTTCCGGTAGGGCCGCGGCTCTGGCCACAGCTCCCACGCCCGAAGACCAAGGAGGGAAAGCCGTGCCTCATTGGAAAGCTCTTTGGCAGCCGCTCGCGTGGCCCCACAGACCATGGGGCTGCGGGCTTTGCGGCGGCCGTCAGCCTCGGCGCCACCGACGCCCACCTTGCTCCGCTGCGTCAGCCTGCGAAGCATTTTCTGGTAGGGCCGCGGCTCTGGCCACAGCTCCCACGCCCGAAGGGCCAGGAGGGAAAGCTGTGCCTCGTTGGAAAGCTCTTTGGCAGCCGCTCGCGTGGCCCCACAGCCTGTGGGGCTGCGGGCTTTGCGGCGGCCGTCAGCCTCGGTGCCACCGGCGCCCACGTGGCGCCGACGTGCCAGCCTGCGAAGCATTTTCCGGTAGGGCCGCGGCTCTGGCCACAGCTCCCACGCCCGAAGAGCCAGGAGGGAAAGCCGTGCCTCGTTGGAAAGCTCTTTGGCAGCCGCTCGCGTGGCCCCACAGCCCATGGGGCCACGGGCTTTGCGGCGGCCGTCAGCCTCGGCACCACCGGCGCCCACGTGGCGCTGCCGCGCCAGCCTGCGAAGCATTTTCCGGTAGGGCCGCGGCTCTAGCCACAGCTCCCACGCCCGAAGAGCCAGGATGGAAAGCCGCGCCTCGTTGGAAAGCCCTTTGGCAGCCGTTCGCGTGGCCCCACAGCCCATGGAGCTGCGGGCTTTGCGGCGACCGTCAGCCTCGGCACCACCGCCGCCCACGTGGCGCCGCCGCGCCAGCCTGCGAAGCATTTTCCGGTAGGGCCGCGGCTCTGGCCACAGCTCCCACGCCCGAAGAGCCAGGAAGGAAAGCCGTGCCTCGTTGGAAAGCTCTTTGGCAGCCGCTCGCGTGGCCCCACAGCCCGTGGGGCTGCGGGCTTTGCGGCGGCCGTCAGCCACGTCGGCACCACCGGCGCCCACGTGGCGCTGCCGCGCCAGCCTGCGAAGCATTTTCCGGTAGGGCCGCGGCTCTGGCCACAGCTCCCACGCCCGAAGAGCCAGGAGGGAAAGCCGCGCCTCGTTGGAAAGCTCTTTGGCAGCCGCTCGCGTGGCCCCACAGCCCGTGGGGCTGCGGGCTTTACGGCGGCCGTCAGCCTCGGCGCCACCGGCGCCCACGTGGCGCTGCCGCGCCAGCCTGCGAAGCATTTTCCGGTAGGGCCGCGGCTCTCGCCACAGCTCCCACGCCCGAAGAGCGAGGATGGAATGCCGCGCCTCGTTGGAAAGCCCTTTGGCAGCCGCTCGCGTGGCCCCACAGCCCGTGGGGCTGCGGGCTTTGCGGCGGCCGTCAGCCTCGGCGCCACCGGCGCCCACCTGGCGCCGCCGCGCCAGCCTGCGAAGCATTTTCCGGTAGGGCCGCGGCTCTGGCCACAGCTCCCACGCCCGAAGAGCCAGGAGGGAAAGCCATGCCTCGTTGGAAAGCTCTTTGGCAGCCGCTCGCGTGGCCCCACAGCCCGTGGGGCTGCGGGCTTTGTGGCGACCGTCAGCCTCGGCGCCATCGGCGCCCACCTGGCGCCGCCGCGCCAGCCTGCAAAGCATTTTCCGGTAGGGCCGCGGCTCTGGCGACAGCTCCCACGCCCGAAGAGCCAGGAAGGAAAGCCGTGCCTCGTTGGAAACCTCTTTGGCAGCCGCTCGCGTGGCCCCGCAGCCCGTGGGGCTGCGGGCTTTGTGGCGGCCGTCAGCTTACGCGCCACCGGCGCCCACCTGGCGCCGCCGCGCCAGCCTGCAAAGCATTTTCCGGTAGGGCCGCAGCTCTGGCCACAGCTCCCACGCCCGAAGAGCCAGGAAGGAAAGCCGTGCCTCGTTGGAAAGCTCTTTGGCAGCCGCTCGCGTGGCCCCACAGCCCGTGGCGCTGCGGGCTTTGCGGCGGCCGTCAGTTTAGGCGCCACCGGCGCTCACCTGGCGCCACCGCGCCAGCCTGCGAAGCCTTTTCCGGTAGGGCCGTGGCTCTGGCCACAGCTCCCACGCCAGAAGAGCCAGGAGGGAAAGCCGTGCCTCGTTGGAAAGCTCTTTGGCAGCCGCTCGCGTGGCCCCACAGCCCGTGGGGCTGCGGGCTTTGCGGCGGCCGTCAGCCTCGGTGCCACCGGCGCCCACGTGGCACCGCCGTGCCAGCCTGCGAAGCATTTTCCGGTAGGGCCGCGGCTCTGGCCACAGATCCCACGCCCGAAGAGCCAGGAGGGAAAGCCATGCCTCGTTGGAAAGCTCTTTGGCAGCCGCTCGCGTGGCTCAACAGCCCGTGGGGCTGCGGGCTTTGCGGCGGCCGTCAGCCTCAGCACCACCGGCGCCCACGTGGCGCTGCCGCGCCAGCCTGCGAAGCATTTTCCGGTAGGGCCGCGGCTCTGGCCACAGCTCCCACGCCCGAAGAGCGAGGATGGAAAGCCGCGCCTCGTTGGAAAGCTCTTTGGCAGCCGCTCGCGTGGCCCCACAGCCCGTGGGGCTGCGGGCTTTGCGGCGGCCGTCAGCCTCGGCGACACCGACGCCCACCTGGCGCCGCCGCGCCAGCCTGCGAAGCATTTTCCGGTAGGGCCGCGGCTCTGACCACAGCTCCCACGCCCAAAGAGCCAGGAGGGAAAGCTGTGCCTCGTTGGAAATCTCTTTGGCAGCCACTCGCGTGGCCCCACAGCCCGTGGGGCTGCGGGCTTTGCGGCGGCCGTCAGCCTCGGCGCCACCGACGCCTATGTGGCGCCGCCGCGCCAGCCTGCAAAGCATTTTCCGGTAGGGCCGCGGCTCTGGCCACAGCTCCCACGCCCGAAGACCAAGGAGGGAAAGCCGTGCCTCATTGGAAAGCTCTTTGGCAGCCGCTCGCGTGGCCCCACAGACCATGGGGCTGCGGGCTTTGCGGCGGCCGTCAGCCTCGGCGCCACCGACGCCCACCTTGCTCCGCTGCGTCAGCCTGCGAAGCATTTTCTGGTAGGGCCGCGGCTCTGGCCACAGCTCCCACGCCCGAAGGGCCAGGAGGGAAAGCTGTGCCTCGTTGGAAAGCTCTTTGGCAGCCGCTCGCGTGGCCCCACAGCCTGTGGGGCTGCGGGCTTTGCGGCGGCCGTCAGCCTCGGTGCCACCGGCGCCCACGTGGCGCCGACGTGCCAGCCTGCGAAGCATTTTCCGGTAGGGCCGCGGCTCTGGCCACAGCTCCCACGCCCGAAGAGCCAGGAGGGAAAGCCGTGCCTCGTTGGAAAGCTCTTTGGCAGCCGCTCGCGTGGCCCCACAGCCCATGGGGCCACGGGCTTTGCGGCGGCCGTCAGCCTCGGCACCACCGGCGCCCACGTGGCGCTGCCGCGCCAGCCTGCGAAGCATTTTCCGGTAGGGCCGCGGCTCTAGCCACAGCTCCCACGCCCGAAGAGCCAGGATGGAAAGCCGCGCCTCGTTGGAAAGCCCTTTGGCAGCCGTTCGCGTGGCCCCACAGCCCATGGAGCTGCGGGCTTTGCGGCGACCGTCAGCCTCGGCACCACCGCCGCCCACGTGGCGCCGCCGCGCCAGCCTGCGAAGCATTTTCCGGTAGGGCCGCGGCTCTGGCCACAGCTCCCACGCCCGAAGAGCCAGGAAGGAAAGCCGTGCCTCGTTGGAAAGCTCTTTGGCAGCCGCTCGCGTGGCCCCACAGCCCGTGGGGCTGCGGGCTTTGCGGCGGCCGTCAGCCACGTCGGCACCACCGGCGCCCACGTGGCGCTGCCGCGCCAGCCTGCGAAGCATTTTCCGGTAGGGCCGCGGCTCTGGCCACAGCTCCCACGCCCGAAGAGCCAGGAGGGAAAGCCGCGCCTCGTTGGAAAGCTCTTTGGCAGCCGCTCGCGTGGCCCCACAGCCCGTGGGGCTGCGGGCTTTGCGGCGGCCGTCAGCCTCGGCGCCACCGGCGCCCACGTGGCGCTGCCGCGCCACCCTGCGAAGCATTTTCCGGTAGGGCCGCGGCTCTCGCCACAGCTCCCACGCCCGAAGAGCGAGGATGGAATGCCGCGCCTCGTTGGTAAGCCCTTTGGCAGCCGCTCGCGTGGCCCCACAGCCCGTGGGGCTGCGGGCTTTGTGGCGGCCGTCAGCCTCGGCGCCACCGGCGCCCACCTGGCGCCGCCGCGCCAGCCTGCGAAGCATTTTCCGGTAGGGCCGCGGCTCTGGCCACAGCTCCCACGCCCGAAGAGCCAGGAGGGAAAGCCATGCCTCGTTGGAAAGCTCTTTGGCAGCCGCTCGCGTGGCCCCACAGCCCGTGGGGCTGCGGGCTTTCCGGCGGCTGTCAGCCTCGGCGTCACCGGCGCCCACCTGGCGCCGCCGCGCCAGCCTGCGAAGCATTTTCCGGTAGGGCCGCGGCTCTGTCCACAGCTCCCACGCCCAAAGAGCCAGGAGGGAAAGCCGTGCCTCGTTGGAAAGCTCTTTGGCAGTTGCTCGCGTGGCCCCACAGACCATGGGGCTGCGGGCTTTGCGGCGGCCGTCAGCCTCAGCGCCACCGGCGCCCACCTGGCGCCGCCGCGCCAGCCTGCGAAGCATTTTTCGGGTAGGGCCGCGGCTCTGGCCACAGCTCCCACGCCCGAAGAGCCAGGAGGGAAAGCCGTGCCTCGTTGGAAATCTCTTTGGCAGTTGCTCGCGTGGCCCCACAGACCATGGGGCTGCGGGCTTTGCGGCGGCCGTCAGCCTCAGCGCCACCGGCGCCCACCTGGCGCCGCCGCGCCAGCCTGCGAAGCCTTTTCCGGTAGGGCCGTGGCTCTGGCCACAGCTCCCACGCCCGAAGAGCCAGGAGGGAAAGCCGTGCCTCGTTGGAAAGCTCTTTGGCAGCCGCTCGCGTGGCCCCACAGCCCGTGGGGCTGCGGGCTTTGCGGCGGCCGTCAGCCTCGGCGCCACCGACGCCCACGTGGCGCCGCCGCGCCAGCCTGCGAAGCATTTTCCGGTAGGGCCGCGGCTCTGACCACAGCTCCCACGCCCAAAGAGCCAGGAGGGAAAGCCGTGCCTCGTTGCAAAACTCTTTGTCAGCCGCTCGCGTGGCCCCACAGCCCGTGGGGCTGCGGGCTTTGCGGCGGCCGTCAGCCTCGGCACCACCGACGCCCACGTGGCGCCGCCGCGCCAGCCTGCAAAGCATTTTCCGGTAGGGCCGCGGCTCTGGCCACAGCTCCCACACCCGAAGAGCCAGGAGGGAAAGCCGTGCCTCGTTAGAAAGCTCTTTGGCAGCCGCTCGCGTGGCCCCACAGACCATGGGGCTGCGGGCTTTGCGGCGGCTGTCAGCCTCGGCGCCACGGGCGCCCATTTTGCGCCGCCGCGCCAGCCTGCGAAGCATTTTCCGGTAGGGCCGCGGCTCTGGCCACAGCTCCCACGCCCGAAGACCAAGGAGGGAAAGCCGTGCCTCGTTGGAAAGCTCTTTGGCAGCCGCTCGCGTGGCCCCACAGACCATGGGGCTGCGGGCTTTGCGGCGGCCGTCAGCCTCGGCGCCACCGGCGCCCACCTTGCTCCGCTGCGTCAGCCTGCGAAGCATTTTCCGGTAGGGCCGCGGCTCTGGCCACAGCTCCCACGCCCGAAGAGCCAGGAGGGAAAGCTGTGCCTCGTTGGAAAGCTCTTTGGCAGCCGCTCGCGTGGCCCCACAGCCCGTGGGGCTGCGGGCTTTGCGGCGGCTCTCAGCCTCGGAGCCACCGGCGCCCACCTGGCGCCGCCGCACCAGCCTGCAAAGCATTTTCCGGTAGGGCCGCGGCTCTGGCCACAGCTCCCACGCCCGAAGAGCCAGGAGGGAAAGCTGTGCCTCGTTGGAAAGCTCTTTGGCAGCCGCTCGCGTGGCCCCACAGCCCGTGGGGCTGCGGGCTTTACGGCGGCCATCAGCCTCCCCGCCACTGGCGCCCACGTGGCGCCGCCGCGCCAGCCTGCGAAGCATTTTCGGGTAGGGCCGTGTCTCTGGCCACAGCTCCCACGCCCGAAGGGCCAGGAGGGAAAGCTGTGCCTCGTTGGAAAGCTCTTCGGCAGCCGCTCGCGTGGCCCCACAGCCTGTGGGGCTGCGGGCTTTGCGGCGGCCGTCAGCCTCGGTGCCACCGGCGCCCACGTGGCGCCGCCGCGTCAGCCTGCGAAGCATTTTCCGGTAGGGCCGCGTATCTGGCCACAGCTCCCACGCCCGAAGGGCCAGGAGGGAAAGCCGTGCCTCGTTGGAAAGCTCTTTGGCAGCCGCTCGCGTGGCCCCACAGCCCGTGGGGCTGCGGGCTTTGCGGCAGCCGTCAGCCTTGGCGCCACCGGCGCCCACGTGGCGCCGCCGCACCAGCCTGCGTAGCATTTTCGGGTAGGGCCGCGGCTCTGGCCACAGCTCCCACGCCCGAAGAGCCAGGAGGGAAAGCCGTGCCTCGTTGGAAAGCTCTTTGGCAGCCGCTCGCGTGGCCCCACAGCCTGTGGGGCTGCGGGCTTTGCGGCGGCTCTCAGCCTCGGAGCCACCGGCGCCCACCTGGCGTCGCCGCACCAGCCTGCGAAGCATTTTCCGGTAGGGCCGCGGCTCTGGCCACAGCTCCCACGCCCGAAGAGCGAGGATGGAAAGCCGCGCCTCGTTGGAAAGCCCTTTGGCAGCCGCTCGCGTGGCCCCACAGCCCGTGGGGCTGCGGGCTTTGCGGCGGCCGTCAGCCTCGGCGCCACCGGGACGCACCTGGCAGCGCCGCGCCAGCCTGCGAAGCATTTTCCGGTAGGGCCGCGGCTCTGGCCACAGCTCCCACGCCCGAAGAGCCAGGAGGGAAAACCGTGCCTCGTTGGAAAGCTCTTTGGCAGCCGCTCGCGTGACCCCACAGCCCATGGGGCTGCGGGCTTTGCGGCGACCGTCAGCCTCGGCGCCACCGGCGCCCACCTGGCGCCGCCGCGCCAGCCTGCGAAGCATTTTCCGGTAGGGCCGCGGCTCTGGCCACAGCTCCCACGCCCGAAGAGCCAGGAGTGAAAGCCGTGCCTCGTTGGAAAGCTCTTTGGCAGGCGCTCGCGTGACCCCACAGCCCGTGGGGCTGCGGGCTTTGCGGCGGCCGTCAGCCTCGGCACCACCGGCGCCCACCTGGCGCTGCCGCGCCAGCCTGCGAAGCATTTTCCGGTAGGGCCGCGTCTCTGGCCACAGCTCCCACGCCCGAAGACCAAGGAGGGAAAGCCGCGCCTCGTTGGAAAGCCCTTTGACAGCCGCTCGCGTGGCCCCACAGCCCGTGGGGCTGCGGGCTTTGCGGCGGCCGTCAGCCTTGGCGCCACCGGGACCCACCTGGCGCCGCCGCGGCTGCCTGCGAAGCACTTTCCGGTAGGGCCGCGGCTCTGGCCACAGCTCCCACGCCCGAAGAGCCAGGAGGGAAAGCCGTGCCTCGTTGGAAAGCTCTTTGGCAGCCGCTCGCGTGGCCCCACAGCCCGTGGGGCTGCGGGCTTTGCGGCGGCCGTCAGCCTCGGCGCCACCGGCGCACACGTGGCGCCGCTGCGCCAGCCTGCGAAGCATTTTCCGGTAGGGCCGCGGCTCTGGCCACAGCTCCCACGCCCGAAGAGCCAGGAGGGAAAGCCATGCCTCGTTGGAAAGCTCTTTGGCAGCCGCTCGCGTGGCCCCACAGCCCGTGGGGCTGCGGGCTTTGCGGCGGCCGTCAGCCTCGGCGCCACCGGCGCCCACATGGCGCCGCCGCGCCAGCCTGCGAAGCATTTTCCGGTAGGGCCGCGGCTCTGGCCACAGCTCCCACGCCCGAAGAGCCAGGAGGGAAAGCCATGCCTCGTTGGAAAGCTCTTTGGCAGCCGCTCGCGTGGCCCCACAGCCCGTGGGGCTGCGGGCTTTGCGGCGGCCGTCAGCCTCGGCGCCACCGGCGCCCACCTTGCTCCGCTGTGTCAGCCTGCGAAGCATTTTCCGGTAGGGCCGCGGCTCTGGCCACAGCTCCCACGCCCGAAGAGCCAGGAGGGAAAGCCATGCCTCGTTGGAAAGCTCTTTGGCAGCCGCTCGCGTGGCCCCACAGCCCGTGGGGCTGCGGGCTTTGCGGCGGCCGTCAGCCTCGGCGCCACCGGCGCCCACCTGGCGCCGCCGCGCCAGCCTGCGAAGCATTTTCCGGTAGGGCCGTGGCTCTGGCCACAGCTCCCACGCCCGAAGAGCCAGGAGGGAAAGCCGTGCCTCGTTGGAAAGCTCTTTGGCAGCCGCTCGCGTGGCCCCACAGCCCGTGGGTCTGCGGGCTTTGCGGCGGCCGTCAGCCTCGGCGCCACCGGCGCCCACGTGGCACCGCCGTGCCAGCCTGCGAAGCATTTTCCGGTAGGGCCGCGGCTCTGGCCACAGCTCCCACGCCCGAAGACCGAGGATGGAAAGCCGCGCCTCGTTGGAAAGCCCTTTGGCAGCCGCTCGCGTGGCCCCACAGCCCGTGGGGCTGCGGGCTTTGCGGCGGCCGTCAGCGTCGGCGCCACCGGCGCCCACATGGCGCCGCCGCGCCAGCCTGCGAAGCATTTTCCGGTAGGGCCGCGGCTCTGGCCACAGCTCCCACGCCCGAAGAGCCAGGAGGGAAAGCCATGCCTCGTTGGAAAGCTCTTTGGCAGCCGCTCGCGTGGCCCCACAGCCCGTGGGGCTGCGGGCTTTGCGGCGGCCGTCAGCCTCGGCGCCACCGGCGCCCACCTTGCTCCGCTGCGTCAGCCTGCGAAGCATTTTCCGGTAGGGCCGCGGCTCTGGCCACAGCTCCCAGGCCCGAAGAGCAAGGATGGAAAGCCGCGCCTCGTTGGAAAGCCCTTTGGCAGCCGCTCGCGTGGCCCCACAGCCCGTGGGGCTGCGGGCTTTGCGGCGGCCGTCAGCCTCGGCGCCACCGGCGCCCACCTGGCGCCGCCGCGCCAGCCTGCGAAGCATTTTCCGGTAGGGCCGCGGCTCTGGCCACAGCTCCCACGCCCGAAGAGCCAGGAGGGAAAGCCATGCCTTGTTGGAAAGCACTTTGGCAGCCGCTCGCGTGGCCCCACAGCCCGTGGGTCTGCGGGCTTTCCGGCGGCTGTCAGCCTCGGCGTCACCGGCGCACACCTTGCTCCGCCGCGCCAGCCTGCGAAGCATTTTCGGGTAGGGCCGCGGCTCTGGCCACAGCTCCCACGCCCGAAGAGCCAGGAGGGAAAGCTGTGCCTCGTTCGAAAGCTCTTTGGCAGCCGCTCGCGTGGCCCCACAGCCCGTGGGGCTGTGGGCTTTGCGGCGGCCGTCAGCCTCGGCGCCACCGGCGCCCACCTGGCACGGCCGCGCCAGAATGCGAATCATTTTCGGGTAGGGCCGCGGCTCTGGCCACAGCTCCCATGCCTGAAGAGCCAGGAGGGAAAGCCGTGCCTCATTGGAAAGCTCTTTGGCAGCCGCTCGCATGGCCCCACAGCCCGTGGGGCTGCGGGCTTTGCGGCGGCTCTCAGCCTCGGAGCCACCAGCGCCCACGTGGCGCCGCCGCACCAGCCTGCGAAGCATTTTCTGGTAGGGCCGCGGCTCTGGCCACAGCTCCTACGCCCAAAGAGCCAGGAGGGAAAGCCGTGCCTCGTTGGAAAGCTCCTTGGCAGCCGCTCGCGTGGCCCCACAGCCCATGGGGCTGCGGGCTTTGCGGCGGCCATCAGCCTCGGCGACACCGGTGCCCACGTGGCGCCGCCGCGCAAGCCTGCGAAGCGTTTTCCGGTAGCGCCTCGGCTCTGGCCGCAGCTCCCACGCCCGAAGAGCCAGGAGGGAAAGCCGTGCCTCGTTGGAAAGCTCTTTGGTAGCCGCTCCCGTGGCCCCACAACCCGTGGGGCTGCGGGCTTTGCAGCGGCCGTCAGCCTCGGTGCCACCGGCGCCCCCGAGGCACCGCCGCGCCAGCCTGCGAAGCATTTTCGGGTAGCGCCTTGGCTCTGGCCACAGCTCCCACGCCCGAATAGCCAGGAGGGAAAGCCGTGCCTCGTTGGAAAGCTCTTTGGCAGCCGCTCGCATGGCCCCACAGCCCGTGGGGCTGCGGGCTTTGCGGCGGCCGTCAGCCTTGGCGCCACCGGCGCCCACGTGGCGCCGCCGTGCCAGCCTGCGAAGCATTTTCCGGTAGGGCCGCGGCTCTGGCCACAGCTCCCACGCCCGAAGAGCCAGGAGGGAAAGCCGTGCCTCATTGGAAAACCCTTTGGCAGCCGCTCGCGTGGCCCCACAGACCATGGGGCTGCGGGCTTTGCGGCGGCCGTCAGCCTCGGCGCCACCGGCGCACACCTGGCACCGCCGCGCCAGCCTGCGAAGCATTTTCGGGTAGCGCCGCGGCTCTGGCCACAGCTCCCACGCCCGAAGAGCCAGGAGGGAAAGCCGTGCCTCATTGGAAAGCTCTTTGGCAGCCGCTCGCGTGGCCCCACAGCCCGTGGGGCTGCGGGCTTTGCGGCGGCCGTCAGCCTCGGCCACACTGGAGCCCACGTGGCGCCGCCGCGCCAGCCTGCGAAGCATTTTCGGGTACGGCCGCGGCTCTGGCCACAGCTCCCACGCCCGAAGAGCCAGGAGGGAAAGCCGTGCCTCGTTGGAAAGCTCTTTGGCAGCCGCTCGTGTGGCCCCACAGCCCGTGGGGCTGCGGGCTTTGCGGCGGCCGTCAGCCTCGGCACCATCGGCGCCCACGTGGCGCCGCCGCGCCGGCCTGCGAAGCATTTTCGGGTAGGGCGGCGGCTCTGGCCACAGCTCCCACGCCCGAAGAGCCAGGAGGGAAAGCTGTGCCTCGTTGGAAAGCTCTTTGGCAGCCGCTCGCGTGGCCCCACAGCCCGTGTGGCTGCGGGATTTGCGGCGGCCGTCAGCCTCGGCGCCACCGGCGCCCACGTGGCGCCGCCGTGCCAGCCTGCGAAGCATTTTCGGGTAGGGCCGCGGCTCTGGCCACAGCTCCCATCCCCGAAGAGCCAGGAGGGAAAGCCGTGCCTCGTTGGAAAGCTCTTTGGCAGCTGCTCGCGTGGCCCCACAGCCCGTGGGGCTGCGGGCTTTGCGGCGGCCGTCAGCCTCGGCGCCACCGGCGCCCACCTTGCTCCGCTGCGTCAGCCTGCGAAGTATTTTCCGGTAGGGCCGCGGCTCTGGCGACAGCTCCCACGCCCGAAGAGCCAGGAGGGAAAGCCGTGCCTCGTTGGAAAGCTCTTTGGCAGCCGCTCGTGGGGCCCCACAGCCCGTGGGGCTGCGGGCTTTGCGGCGGCTCTCAGCCTCGGAGCCACCGGCGCCCACGTGGTGCCGCCGCACCAGCCTGCGAAGCATTTTCCGGTAGCGCCTTGGCTCTGGCCACAGCTCCCACGCCCGAATAGCCAGGAGGGAAAGCCGTGCCTCGTTGGAAAACCCTTTGGCAGCCGCTCGCGTGGCCCCACAGCCCGTGGGGCTGCGGGCTTTGCGGCGGCCGTCAGCCTCGGCGCCACCGGCGCACACCTGTCACCGCCGCACCAGCCTGCGAAGCATTTTCGGGTAGTGCAGCGGCTCTGGCCACAGCTCCCACGCCCGAAGAGCCAGGAGGGAAAGCTGTGCCTCGTTGGAAAGCTCTTTGGCAGCCGCTCGCGTGGCCCCACAGCCCGTGGGGCTGCGGGCTTTGCGGCGGCCGTCAGCCTCGGTGCCACCGGCGCCCACCTGGCGCGGCCGCGCCAGCCTGCGAATCATTTTCTGGTAGGGCCGCGGCTCTGGCCACAGCTCCCACGCCCGAAGAGCCAGGAGGGAAAGCCGTGCCTCATTGGAAAGCTCTTTGGCAGCCGCTCGCATGGCCCACACAGCCCGTGGGGCTGCGGGCTTTGCGGCGGCCGTCAGCCTCGGCGCCACCGGGACCCACCTGGGGCCGCCGCGCCAGCATGCGAAGCATTTTCCGGTAGGGCCGCGGCTCTGACCACAGCTCCCACGCCCAAAGAGCCAGGAGGGAAAGCCGTGCCTCGTTGGAAAGCTCTTTGGCAGCCGCTGGCGTGGCCCCACAGCTCGTGGGGCTGCGGGCTTTGCGGCGGCCCTCAGCCTCGTCGCCACCGGTGCCCACCTGGCGCCGCCGCGCCAGCCTGCGAAGCATTTTCCGGTAGGGCCGCGGCTCTGGCCACAGCTCCCACGCCCGAAAAGCCAGGAGGGAAAGCCATGCCTCGTTGGAAAGCTCTTTGGCAGGCGCTCGCGTGGCCCCGCAGCCCGTGGGGCTGCGGGCTTTGCGGTGGCCGTCAGCCTCGGCACCACCGGCGCCCACGTGGCGCCGCCGCGCCAGCCTGCGAAGCATTTTCCGGTAGGGCCGCGGCTCTGGCCACAGCTCCCACGCCCGAAGAGCCAGGAGGGAAAGCCGTGCCTCGTTGGAAAGCTCTTTGGCAGCCGCTCGCGTGGCCCCACAGCCCGTGGGGCTGCGGGCTTTGCGGCGGCCGTCAGCCTCGGCGCCACCGGCGCCCACGTGGCGCTGCGGCGCCAGCCTGCGAAGCATTTTCCGGTAGGGCCGCGGCTCTGGCGACAGCTCCCACGCCCGAAGAGCGAGGATGGAAAGCCGCGCCTCGTTGGAAAGCCCTTTGGCAGCCGCTCGCGTGGCCCCACAGCCCGTGGGGCTGCGGGCTTTGCGGCGGCCGTCAGCCTCGGCGCCACCGGCGCCCACCTGGCGCCGCCGCGCCAGCCTGCGAAGCATTTTCCGGTAGGGCCGCGGCTCTGGCCACAGCTCCCACGCCCGAAGAGCCAGGAGTGAAAGCCATGCCTCGTTGGAAAGCTCTTTGGCAGCCGCTCGCATGGCCCCACAGCCCGTGGTGCTGCGGGGTTTGCGGCGGCCGTCAGCCTCGGGGACACCGGTGCCCATGTGGCGCCGCCGTGCAAGCCTGCGAAGCATTTTCCGGTAGCGCCTCGGCTCTGGCCACAGCTCCCACGCCCGAAGAGCCAGGAGGGAAAGCCGTGCCTCGTTGGAAAGCTCTTTGGTAGCCGCTCCCGTGGCCCCACAACCCGTGGGGCTGCGGGCTTTGCAGCGGCCGTCAGCCTCGGCGCCACCGGCGCCCCCGAGGCACCGCCGCGCCAGCCTGCGAAGCATTTCCGGGTAGGGCCGCGGCTCTGGCCACAGCTCCCACGCCCGAAGAGCCAGGAGGGAAAGCCGTGCCTCGTTGGAAAGCTCTTTGGCAGCCGCTCGCGTGACCCCACAGCCCAAGAGGCTGCGGGCTTTGCGGCGGCCGTCAGCCTCGGCGCCACCGGCGCCCACGTGGCGCCACCGCGCCAGCCTGCGAAGCATTTTCCGGTAGGGCTGCGGCTCTGGCCACAGCTCCCACGCCCGAAGAGCCAGGAGGGAAAGCCGTGCCTCGTTGGGAAGCTCTTTGGCAGCCGCTCGCGTGGCCCCACAGCCCGTGGGGCTGCGGGCTTTGCGGCGGCCGTCAGCCTCGGCGACACCGGCGCCCACTTGGCGCCGCCGTGCCAGCCTGCGAAGCATTTTCCGGTAGGGCCGCGGCTCTGGCCACAGCTCCCACGCCCGAAGAGCCAGGAGGGAAAACCGTGCCTCCTTGGAAAGCTCTTTGGCAGCCGCTCGCGTGGCCCCACAGACCATGGGGCTGCGGGCTTTGCGGCGGCCGTCAGCCTCAGCGCCACCGGCGCCAACCTTGCTCCGCTGCATCAGACTGCGAAGCATTTTCCGGTAGGGCCG
Organism: Chroicocephalus ridibundus; assembly: GCF_963924245.1. NCBI lineage: Eukaryota > Metazoa > Chordata > Aves > Charadriiformes > Laridae > Chroicocephalus > Chroicocephalus ridibundus. The sequence goes on from NW_026961325.1 coordinate 148,528, forward strand.
CGGCTCTGGCCATAGCTCCCACGCCCGAAGAGCCAGGAGGGAAAGCTGTGCCTCGTTGGAAAGCTCTTTGGCAGCCGCTCGCGTGGCCCCACAGCCCGTGGGGCTGCGGGCTTTGCGGCGGCCGTCAGCCTCGTCGCCACCGGCGCCCACCTTGCTCCGCTGCGCCAGCCTGCGAAGCATTTTCCGGTAGGGCCGCGGCTCTGGCGACAGCTCCCACGCCCGAAGAGCCAGGAGGGAAAACCGTACCTCCTTGGAAAGCTCTTTGGCAGCCGCTCGCGTGATCCCACAGACCATGGGGCTGCGGGCTTTGCGGCGGCCGTCAGCCTCAGCGCCACCGGCGCCCACGTGGCACCGCTGCGTCAGCCTGCGAAGCATTTTCCGGTAGCGCCGCGGCTCTGGCCACAGCTCCCACGCCCGAAGAGCCAGGAGGGAAAGCCGTGCCTCGTTGGAAAGCTCTTTGGCAGCCGCTCGCGTGGCCCCACAGCCCGTGGGGCTGCGGGCTTTGCGGCGGCTCTCAGCCTCGGAGCCACCAGCGCCCACGTGGCGCCGCCGCACCAGCCTGCGAAGCATTTTCCAGTAGGGCCGCGGCTCTGGCCACAGCTCCCACGCCCGAAGAGCCAGGAGGGAAAGCCGTGCCTCGTTGGAAAGCTCTTTGGCAGCCGCTCTCGTGGCCCCACAGCCCGTGGGGCTGCGGGCTTTGCGGCGGCCATCAGCCTCGGCGACACCGGTGCCCACGTGGCGCCACCGCGCCAGCCTGCGAAGCATTTTCCGGTAGGGCCGCGGCTCTGGCCACAGCTCCTACGCCCGAAGAGCCAGGAGGGAAAGCCGTGCCTCGTTGGGAAGCTCTTTGGCAGCCCCTCGCGTGGCCCCACAGCCCGTGGGGCTGCGGGCTTTGCGGCGGCCGTCAGCCTTGGCGCCACCGGCGCCCACTTGGCGCCGCCGTGCCAGCCTGCGAAGCATTTTCCGGTAGGGCCGCGGCTCTGGCCACAGCTCCCACGCCCGAAGAGCCAGGAGGGAAAACCTTGCCTCCTTGGAAAACTCTTTGGCAGCCGCTCGCGTGGCCCCACAGACCATGGGGCTGCGGGCTTTGCGGCGGCCGTCAGCCTCAGCGCCACCGGCGCCCACCTTGCTCCGCTGCGTCAGACTGCGAAGCATTTTCCGGTAGGGCCGCGGCTCTGGCCACAGCTCCCACGCCCGAAGAGCCAGGAGGGAAAGCCGTGCCTCGTTGGAAAGCTCTTTGGCAGCCGCTCGCGTGGCCCCACAGCCCGTGGGGCTGCAGGCTTTGCGGCGGCCGTCAGCCTCGGCCACACCGGAGCCCACGTGGCGCCGCCGCGCCAGCCTGCGAAGCATTTTCGGGTAGGGCCGCGGCTCTGGCCACAGCTCCCACGCCCGAAGAGCCAGGAGGGAAAGCCATGCCTCGTTGGAAAGCTCTTTGGCAGCCGCTCGCATGGACCCAGAGCCCGTGGGGCTGCGGGCTTTGCAGCGGCCGTCAGCCTCGGCGCCACCGGCGCCCACCTGGCGCCGCCGCGCCAGCCTGCAAAGCATTTTCGGGTAGAGCCGCGGCTCTGGCCACAGCTCCCACACCCGAAGAGCCAGGAGGGAAAGCCATGCCTCGTTGGAAAGCTCTTTGGCAGCGGCTCGCGTGGCCCCACAGCCCGTGGGGCTGCGGGCTTTGCTGCGGCCGTCAGCCTCGGAGCCACCAGCGCCCACGTGGCGCCGCCGCACCAGCCTGCGAAGCATTTTCTGGTAGGGCCGCGGCTCTGGCCACAGCTCCTACGCCCAAAGAGCCAGGAGGGAAAGCCGTGCCTCGTTGGAAAGCTCCTTGGCAGCCGCTCGCGTGGCCCCACAGCCCATGGGGCTGCGGGCTTTGCGGCGGCCGTCAGCCTTGGCGCCACCGGCGCCCACTTGGCGCCTCCGTGCCAGCCTGCGAAGCATTTTCCGGTAGGGCCGCGGCTCTGGCCACAGCTCCCACGCCCGAAGAGCCAGGAGGGAAAACCGTGCCTCGTTGGAAAGCTCTTTGGCAGCCGCTCGCGTGGCCCCACAGACCATGGGGCTGCGGGCTTTGCGGCGGCCGTCAGCCTCAGCGCCACCGGCGCCAACCTTGCTCCGCTGCGTCAGACTGCGAAGCATTTTCCGGTAGGGCCGCGGCTCTGGCCACAGCTCCCACGCCCGAAGAGCCAGGAGGGAAAGCTGTGCCTCGTTGGAAAGCTCTTTGGCAGCCGCTCGCGTGGCCCCACAGCCCGTGGGGCTGCGGGCTTTGCGGCGGCCGTCAGCCTCGTCGCCACCGGCGCACACCTTGCTCCGCTGCGCCAGCCTGCGAAGCATTTTCCGGTAGGGCCGCGGCTCTGGCGACAGCTCCCACGCCCGAAGAGCCAGGAGGGAAAGCCGTGCCTCTTTGGAAAGCTCTTTGGCAGCCGCTCGTGTGGCCCCACAGCCCGTGGGGCTGCGGGCTTTACGGCGGCCGTCAGCCTCGGCGCCACCGGCGCCCACGTGGGGCCGCCGCGCCAGCCTGTGAAGCATTTTCCAGTAGGGCCGCGGCTCTGGCCACAGCTCCCACGCCCGAAGACCAAGGAGGGAAAGCCGTGCCTCATTGGAAAGCTCTTTGGCAGCCGCTCGCTTGGCCCCACAGCCCGTGGGGCTGCGGGCTTTGCGGCGGCCGTCAGCCTCGGCCACACCGGTGCCCACGTGGCGCCGCCGCACCAGCCTGCGATGCGTTTTCGGGTAGGGCTGCGGCTCTGGCCACAGCTCCCACGCCCGAAGAGCCAGGAGGGAAAGCCATGCCTCGTTGGAAAGCTCTTTGGCAGCCGCTCGCGTGGCCCCACAGCCCGTGGGGCTGCAGGCTTTGCGGCGGCCGTCAGCCTCGGCGCCACCGGCGCCCACCTGGCGCCGCCGCGCCAGCCTGCGAAGCATTTTCCGGTAGGGCGGCGGCTCTGGCCACAGCTCCCACGCCCGAAGAGCCAGGAGGGAAAGCCGTGCCTCGTTGGAAAGCTCTTTGGCAGCCGATCGCGTGGCCCCACAGCTCGTGGGCTGCGGGCTTTGCGGCGGCCGTCAGCCTCGGCGCCACCAGCGCCCACCTGGCGCCGCCGCGCCAGCCTGCGAAGCATTTTCCGGTAGGGCCGCGGCTCTGGCCACAGCTCGCATGCCCGAAGAGCCAGGAGGGAAAACCGTACCTCCTTGGAAAGCTCTTTGGCAGCCGCTCGCGTGACCCCACAGACCATGGGGCTGCGGGCTTTGCGGCGGCCGTCAGCCTCAGCGCCACCGGCGCCCACGTGGCACCGCTGCGTCAGCCTGCGAAGCATTTTCCGGTAGCGCCGCGGCTCTGGCCACAGCTCCCACGCCCGAAGAGCCAGGAGGGAAAGCCGTGCCTCGTTGGAAAGCTCTTTGGCAGCCGCTCGCGTGGCCCCACAGCCCGTGGGGCTGCGGGCTTTGCGGCGGCTCTCAGCCTCGGAGCCACCAGCGCCCACGTGGCGCCGCCGCACCAGCCTGCGAAGCATTTTCCAGTAGGGCCGCGGCTCTGGCCACAGCTCCCACGCCCGAAGAGCCAGGAGGGAAAGCCGTGCCTCGTTGGAAAGCTCTTTGGCAGCCGCTCTCGTGGCCCCACAGCCCGTGGGGCTGCGGGCTTTGCGGCGGCCATCAGCCTCGGCGACACCGGTGCCCATGTGGCGCCGCCGCGCAAGCCTGCGAAGCATTTTCCGGTAGCGCCTCGGCTCTGGCCACAGCTCCCACGCCCGAAGAGCCAGGAGGGAAAGCCATGCCTCGTTGGAAAGCTCTTTGGTAGCCGCTCCCGTGGCCCCACAACCCGTGGGGCTGCGGGCTTTGCAGCGGCCGTCAGCCTCGGCGCCACCGGCGCCCCCGAGGCACCGCCGCGCCAGCCTGCGAAGCATTTTCGGGTAGGGCCGCGGCTCTGGCCACAGCTCCCACGCCCGAAGAGCCAGGAGGGAAAGCCGTGCCTCGTTGGAAAGCTCTTTGGCAGCCGCTCGCGTGACCCCACAGCCCATGGGGCTGCGGGCTTTGCGGCGGCCGTCAGCCTCGGCGCCACCGGCGCCCACGTGGCGCCACCGCGCCAGCCTGCGAAGCATTTTCCGGTAGGGCCGCGGCTCTGGCCACAGCTCCCACGCCCGAAGAGCCAGGAGGGAAAGCCGTGCCTCGTTGGAAAGCTCTTTGGCAGCCGCTCGCGTGGCCCCACAGCCCGTGGGGCTGCAGGCTTTGCGGCGGCCGTCAGCCTCGGCCACACCGGAGCCCACGTGGCGCCGCCGCGCCAGCCTGCGAAGCATTTTCGGGTAGGGCCGCGGCTCTGGCCACAGCTCCCACGCCCGAAGACCAAGGAGGGAAAGCCGTGCCTCATTGGAAAGCTCTTTGGCAGCCGCTCGCGTGGCCCCACAGCCCGTGGGGCTGCGGGCTTTGCGGCGGCTCTCAGCCTCGGAGCCACCAGCGCCCACGTGTTGCCGCCGCACCAGCCTGCGAAGCATTTTCCAGTAGGGCCGCGGCTCTGGCCACAGCTCCTACGCCCGAAGAGCCAGGAGGGAAAGCCGTGCCTCGTTGGAAAGCTCTTTGGCAGCCGCTCGCGTGGCCCCACAGCTCGTGGGGCTGCGGGCTTTGCGGCGGCCGTCAGCCTCGGCGCCACCAGCGCCCACCTGGCGCCGCCGCGCCAGCCTGCGAAGCATTTTCCGGTAGGGCCGCGGCTCTGGCCACAGCTCGCATGCCCGAAGAGCCAGGAGGGAAAACCGTACCTCCTTGGAAAGCTCTTTGGCAGCCGCTCGCGTGACCCCACAGACCATGGGGCTGCGGGCTTTGCGGCGGCCGTCAGCCTCAGCGCCACCGGCGCCCACGTGGCACCGCTGCGTCAGCCTGCGAAGCATTTTCCGGTAGCGCCGCGGCTCTGGCCACAGCTCCCACGCCCGAAGAGCCAGGAGGGAAAGCCGTGCCTCGTTGGAAAGCTCTTTGGCAGCCGCTCGCGTGGCCCCACAGCCCGTGGGGCTGCGGGCTTTGCGGCTGCTCTCAGCCTCGGAGCCACCAGCGCCCACCTGGCGCCGCCGCACCAGCCTGCGTAGCATTTTCGGGTAGGGCCGCGGCTCTGGCCACAGCTCCCACGCCCGAAGAGCCAGGAGGGAAAGCCGTGCCTCGTTGGAAAGCTCTTTGGCAGCCGCTCTCGTGGCCCCACAGCCCATGGGGCTGCGGGCTTTGCGGCGGCCATCAGCCTCGGCGACACCGGTGCCAATGTGGCGCCGCCGCGCAAGCCTGCGAAGCATTTTCCGGTAGCGCCTCGGCTCTGGCCACAGCTCCCACGCCCGAAGAGCCAGGAGGGAAAGCCGTGCCTCGTTGGAAAGCTCTTTGGCAGCCGCTCGCGTGACCCCACAGACCATGGGGCTGCGGGCTTTGCGGCGGCCGTCAGCCTCAGCGCCACCGGCGCCCACGTGGCACCGCTGCGTCAGCCTGCGAAGCATTTTCCGGTAGCGCCGCGGCTCTGGCCACAGCTCCCACGCCCGAAGAGCCAGGAGGGAAAGCCATGCCTCGTTGGAAAGCTCTTTGGCAGCCGCTCGCGTGGCCCCACAGCCCGTGGGGCTGCGGGCTTTCCGGCGGCTGTCAGCCTCGGCGTCACCGGCGCCCACCTGGCGCCGCCGCGCCAGCCTGCGAAGCATTTTCCGGTAGGGCCGCGGCTCTGTCCACAGCTCCCACGCCCAAAGAGCCAGGAGGGAAAGCCGTGCCTCGTTGGAAAGCTCTTTGGCAGTTGCTCGCGTGGCCCCACAGACCATGGGGCTGCGGGCTTTGCGGCGGCCGTCAGCCTCAGCGCCACCGGCGCCCACCTGGCGCCGCCGCGCCAGCCTGCGAAGCATTTTTCGGGTAGGGCCGCGGCTCTGGCCACAGCTCCCACGCCCGAAGAGCCAGGAGGGAAAGCCGTGCCTCGTTGGAAAGCTCTTTGGCAGTTGCTCGCGTGGCCCCACAGACCATGGGGCTGCGGGCTTTGCGGCGGCCGTCAGCCTCAGCGCCACCGGCGCCCACCTGGCGCCGCCGCGCCAGCCTGCGAAGCCTTTTCCGGTAGGGCCGTGGCTCTGGCCACAGCTCCCACGCCCGAAGAGCCAGGAGGGAAAGCCGTGCCTCGTTGGAAAGCTCTTTGGCAGCCGCTCGCGTGGCCCCACAGCCCGTGGGGCTGCGGGCTTTGCGGCGGCCGTCAGCCTCGGCGCCACCGACGCCCACGTGGCGCCGCCGCGCCAGCCTGCGAAGCATTTTCCGGTAGGGCCGCGGCTCTGACCACAGCTCCCACGCCCAAAGAGCCAGGAGGGAAAGCCGTGCCTCGTTGCAAAACTCTTTGTCAGCCGCTCGCGTGGCCCCACAGCCCGTGGGGCTGCGGGCTTTGCGGCGGCCGTCAGCCTCGGCGCCACCGACGCCCACGTGGCGCCGCCGCGCCAGCCTGCAAAGCATTTTCCGGTAGGGCCGCGGCTCTGGCCACAGCTCCCACACCCGAAGAGCCAGGAGGGAAAGCCGTGCCTCGTTAGAAAGCTCTTTGGCAGCCGCTCGCGTGGCCCCACAGACCATGGGGCTGCGGGCTTTGCGGCGGCTGTCAGCCTCGGCGCCACGGGCGCCCATTTTGCGCCGCCGCGCCAGCCTGCGAAGCATTTTCCGGTAGGGCCGCGGCTCTGGCCACAGCTCCCACGCCCGAAGACCAAGGAGGGAAAGCCGTGCCTCGTTGGAAAGCTCTTTGGCAGCCGCTCGCGTGGCCCCACAGACCATGGGGCTGCGGGCTTTGCGGCGGCCGTCAGCCTCGGCGCCACCGGCGCCCACCTTGCTCCGCTGCGTCAGCCTGCGAAGCATTTTCCGGTAGGGCCGCGGCTCTGGCCACAGCTCCCACGCCCGAAGAGCCAGGAGGGAAAGCTGTGCCTCGTTGGAAAGCTCTTTGGCAGCCGCTCGCGTGGCCCCACAGCCCGTGGGGCTGCGGGCTTTGCGGCGGCTCTCAGCCTCGGAGCCACCGGCGCCCACCTGGCGCCGCCGCACCAGCCTGCAAAGCATTTTCCGGTAGGGCCGCGGCTCTGGCCACAGCTCCCACGCCCGAAGAGCCAGGAGGGAAAGCTGTGCCTCGTTGGAAAGCTCTTTGGCAGCCGCTCGCGTGGCCCCACAGCCCGTGGGGCTGCGGGCTTTGCGGCGGCCATCAGCCTCCCCGCCACTGGCGCCCACGTGGCGCCGCCGCGCCAGCCTGCGAAGCATTTTCGGGTAGGGCCGTGTCTCTGGCCACAGCTCCCACGCCCGAAGGGCCAGGAGGGAAAGCTGTGCCTCGTTGGAAAGCTCTTCGGCAGCCGCTCGCGTGGCCCCACAGCCTGTGGGGCTGCGGGCTTTGCGGCGGCCGTCAGCCTCGGTGCCACCGGCGCCCACGTGGCGCCGCCGCGTCAGCCTGCGAAGCATTTTCCGGTAGGGCCGCGTATCTGGCCACAGCTCCCACGCCCGAAGGGCCAGGAGGGAAAGCCGTGCCTCGTTGGAAAGCTCTTTGGCAGCCGCTCGCGTGGCCCCACAGCCCGTGGGGCTGCGGGCTTTGCGGCAGCCGTCAGCCTTGGCGCCACCGGCGCCCACGTGGCGCCGCCGCACCAGCCTGCGTAGCATTTTCGGGTAGGGCCGCGGCTCTGGCCACAGCTCCCACGCCCGAAGAGCCAGGAGGGAAAGCCGTGCCTCGTTGGAAAGCTCTTTGGCAGCCGCTCGCGTGGCCCCACAGCCTGTGGGGCTGCGGGCTTTGCGGCGGCTCTCAGCCTCGGAGCCACCGGCGCCCACCTGGCGCCGCCGCACCAGCCTGCGAAGCATTTTCCGGTAGGGCCGCGGCTCTGGCCACAGCTCCCACGCCCGAAGAGCGAGGATGGAAAGCCGCGCCTCGTTGGAAAGCCCTTTGGCAGCCGCTCGCGTGGCCCCACAGCCCGTGGGGCTGCGGGCTTTGCGGCGGCCGTCAGCCTCGGCGCCACCGGGACGCACCTGGCAGCGCCGCGCCAGCCTGCGAAGCATTTTCCGGTAGGGCCGCGGCTCTGGCCACAGCTCCCATGCCCGAAGAGCCAGGAGGGAAAACCGTGCCTCGTTGGAAAGCTCTTTGGCAGCCGCTCGCGTGACCCCACAGCCCATGGGGCTGCGGGCTTTGCGGCGGCCGTCAGCCTCGGCGCCACCGGCGCCCACCTGGCGCCGCCGCGCCAGCCTGCGAAGCATTTTCCGGTAGGGCCGCGGCTCTGGCCACAGCTCCCACGCCCGAAGAGCCAGGAGTGAAAGCCGTGCCTCGTTGGAAAGCTCTTTGGCAGGCGCTCGCGTGACCCCACAGCCCGTGGGGCTGCGGGCTTTGCGGCGGCCGTCAGCCTCGGCACCACCGGCGCCCACCTGGCGCTGCCGCGCCAGCCTGCGAAGCATTTTCCGGTAGGGCCGCGGCTCTGGCCACACCTCCCACGCCCGAAGACCAAGGAGGGAAAGCCGCGCCTCGTTGGAAAGCTCTTTGGCAGCCGCTCGCGTGGCCCCACAGCCCGTGGGGCTGCGGGCTTTGCGGCGGCCGTCAGCCTTGGCGCCACCGGGACCCACCTGGCGCCGCCGCGGCTGCCTGCGAAGCACTTTCCGGTAGGGCCGCGGCTCTGGCCACAGCTCCCACGCCCGAAGAGCCAGGAGGGAAAGCCGTGCCTCGTTGGAAAGCTCTTTGGCAGCCGCTCGCGTGGCCCCACAGCCCGTGGGGCTGCGGGCTTTGCGGCGGCCGTCAGCCTCGGCGCCACCGGCGCACACGTGGCGCCGCTGCGCCAGCCTGCGAAGCATTTTCCGGTAGGGCCGCGGCTCTGGCCACAGCTCCCACGCCCGAAGAGCCAGGAGGGAAAGCCATGCCTCGTTGGAAAGCTCTTTGGCAGCCGCTCGCGTGGCCCCACAGCCCGTGGCGCTGCGGGCTTTGCGGCGGCCGTCAGCCTCGGCGCCACCGGCGCCCACATGGCGCGGCCGCGCCAGCCTGCGAAGCATTTTCCGGTAGGGCCGCGTCTCTGGCCACAGCTCCCACGCCCGAAGAGCCAGGAGGGAAAGCCATGCCTCGTTGGAAAGCTCTTTGGCAGCCGCTCGCGTGGCCCCACAGCCCGTGGGGCTGCGGGCTTTGCGGCGGCCGTCAGCCTCGGCGCCACCGGCGCCCACGTGGCGCCGCCGCGCCAGCCTGCGAAGCCTTTTCCGGTAGGGCCGTGGCTCTGGCCACAGCTCCCACGCCCGAAGAGCCAGGAGGGAAAGCCGTGCCTCGTTAGAAAGCTCTTTGGCAGCCGCTCGCGTGGCCCCACAGCCTGTGGGGCTGCGGGCTTTGCGGCGGCCGTCAGCCTCGGCGCCACCGGCGCCCACGTGGCACCGCCGTGCCAGCCTGCGAAGCATTTTCCGGTAGGGCCGCGGCTCTGGCCACAGCTCCCACGCCCGAAGACCGAGGATGGAAAGCCGCGCCTCGTTGGAAAGCCCTTTGGCAGCCGCTCGCGTGGCCCCACAGCCCGTGGGGCTGCGGGCTTTGCGGCGGCCGTCAGCGTCGGCGCCACCGGCGCCCACATGGCGCCGCCGCGCCAGCCTGCGAAGCATTTTCCGGTAGGGCCGCGGCTCTGGCCACAGCTCCCACGCCCGAAGAGCCAGGAGGGAAAGCCATGCCTCGTTGGAAAGCTCTTTGGCAGCCGCTCGCGTGGCCCCACAGCCCGTGGGGCTGCGGGCTTTGCGGCGGCCGTCAGCCTCGGCGCCACCGGCGCCCACCTTGCTCCGCTGTGTCAGCCTGCGAAGCATTTTCCGGTAGGGCCGCGGCTCTGGCCACAGCTCCCACGCCCGAAGAGCAAGGATGGAAAGCCGCGCCTCGTTGGAAAGCCCTTTGGCAGCCGCTCGCGTGGCCCCACAGCCCGTGGCGCTGCGGGCTTTGCGGCGGCCGTCAGCCTCGGCGCCACCGGCGCCCACCTGGCGCCGCCGCGCCAGCCTGCGAAGCATTTTCCGGTAGGGCCGCGGCTCTGGCCACAGCTCCCACGCCCGAAGAGCCAGGAGGGAAAGCCATGCCTTGTTGGAAAGCTCTTTGGCAGCCGCTCGCGTGGCCCCACAGCCCGTGGGTCTGCGGGCTTTCCGGCGGCTGTCAGCCTCGGAGCCACCGGCGCCCACCTGGTGCCGCCGCGCCAGCCTGCGAAGCATTTTCCGGTAGGGCCGCGGCTCTGGCCACAGCTCCCACGCCCGAAGACCAAGGATGGATAGCCATGCCTCGTTGGAAAGCACTTTGGCAGCCGCTCGCGTGGCCCCACAGCCCGTGGGGCTGCGGGCTTTGCTGCGGCCGTCAGCCTCGGCGCCACCGGCGCCCACCTGGCGCCGCCGCGCCAGCCTGCGAAGCATTTTCGGGTAGGGCCGTGTCTCTGGCCACAGCTCCCACGCCCGAAGAGCCAGGAGGGAAAGCCGTGCCTCGTTGGAAAGCTCTTTGGTAGCCGCTCCCGTGGCCCCACAACCCGTGGGGCTGCGGGCTTTGCAGCGGCCGTCAGCCTCGGTGCCACCGGCGCCCCCGAGGCACCGCCGCGCCAGCCTGCGAAGCATTTTCGGGTAGCGCCTTGGCTCTGGCCACAGCTCCCACACCCGAAGAGCCAGGAGGGAAAGCCGTGCCTCGTTAGAAAGCTCTTTGGCAGCCGCTCGTGTGGCCCCACAGACCATGGGGCTGCGGGCTTTGCGGCGGCTGTCAGCCTCGGCGCCACGGGCGCCCATTTTGCACCGCCGCGCCAGCCTGCGAAGCATTTTCCGGTAGGGCCGCGGCTCTGGCCACAGCTCCCACGCCCGAAGACCAAGGAGGGAAAGCCGTGCCTCGTTGGAAAGCTCTTTGGCAGCCGCTCGCGTGGCCCCACAGACCATGGGGCTGCGGGCTTTGCGGCGGCCGTCAGCCTCGGCGCCACCGGCGCACACCTTGCTCCGCTGCGTCAGCCTGCGAAGCATTTTCCGGTAGGGCCGCGGCTCTGGCCACAGCTCCCACGCCCGAAGAGCCAGGAGGGAAAGCTGTGCCTCGTTGGAAAGCTCTTTGGCAGCCGCTCGCGTGGCCCCACAGCCCGTGGGGCTGCGGGCTTTGCGGCGGCTCTCAGCCTCGGAGCCACCGGCGCCCACCTGGCGCCGCCGCACCAGCCTGCAAAGCATTTTCCGGTAGGGCCGCGGCTCTGGCCACAGCTCCCACGCCCGAAGAGCCAGGAGGGAAAGCTGTGCCTCGTTGGAAAGCTCTTTGGCAGCCGCTCGCGTGGCCCCACAGCCCGTGGGGCTGCGGGCTTTGCGGCGGCCATCAGCCTCCCCGCCACTGGCGCCCACGTGGCGCCGCCGCGCCAGCCTGCGAAGCATTTTCGGGTAGGGCCGTGTCTCTGGCCACAGGTCCCACGCCCGAAGGGCCAGGAGGGAAAGCTGTGCCTCGTTGGAAAGCTCTTCGGCAGCCGCTCGCGTGGCCCCACAGCCTGTGGGGCTGCGGGCTTTGCGGCGGCCGTCAGCCTCCGTTCCACCGGCGCCCACGTGGCGCCGCCGCGTCAGCCTGCGAAGCATTTTCCGGTAGGGCCGCGTATCTGGCCACAGCTCCCACGCCCGAAGGGCCAGGAGGGAAAGCCGTGCCTCGTTGGAAAGCTCTTTGGCAGCCGCTCGCGTGGCCCCACAGCCCGTGGGGCTGCGGGCTTTGCGGCAGCCGTCAGCCTTGGCGCCACCGGCGCCCACGTGGCGCCGCCGCACCAGCCTGCGTAGCATTTTCGGGTAGGGCCGCGGCTCTGGCCACAGCTCCCACGCCCGAAGAGCCAGGAGGGAAAGCCGTGCCTCGTTGGAAAGCTCTTTGGCAGCCGCTCGCGTGGCCCCACAGCCCGTGGGGCTGCGGGCTTTGCGGCGGCTCTCAGCCTCGGAGCCACCGGCGCCCACCTGGCGCCGCCGCACCAGCCTGCGAAGCATTTTCCGGTAGGGCCGCGGCTCTGGCCACAGCTCCCACGCCCGAAGAGCGAGGATGGAAAGCCGCGCCTCGTTGGAAAGCCCTTTGGCAGCCGCTCGCGTGGCCCCACAGCCCGTGGGGCTGCGGGCTTTGCGGCGGCCGTCAGCCTCGGCGCCACCGGGACGCACCTGGCACCGCCGTGCCAGCCTGCGAAGCATTTTCCGGTAGGGCCGCGGCTCTGGCCACAGCTCCCATGCCCGAAGAGCCAGGAGGGAAAACCGTGCCTCGTTGGAAAGCTCTTTGGCAGCCGCTCGCGTGACCCCACAGCCCATGGGGCTGCGGGCTTTGCGGCGACCGTCAGCCTCGGCGCCACTGGCGCCCACCTGGCGCCGCCGCGCCAGCCTGCGAAGCATTTTCCGGTAGGGCCGCGGCTCTGGCCACAGCTCCCACGCCCGAAGAGCCAGGAGTGAAAGCCGTGCCTCGTTGGAAAGCTCTTTGGCAGGCGCTCGCGTGACCCCACAGCCCGTGGGGCTGCGGGCTTTGCGGCGGCCGTCAGCCTCGGCACCACCGGCGCCCACCTGGCGCTGCCGCGCCAGCCTGCGAAGCATTTTCCGGTAGGGCCGCGTCTCTGGCCACAGCTCCCACGCCCGAAGACCAAGGAGGGAAAGCCGCGCCTCGTTGGAAAGCCCTTTGACAGCCGCTCGCGTGGCCCCACAGCCCGTGGGGCTGCGGGCTTTGCGGCGGCCGTCAGCCTTGGCGCCACCGGGACCCACCTGGCGCCGCCGCGGCTGCCTGCGAAGCACTTTCCGGTAGGGCCGCGGCTCTGGCCACAGCTCCCACGCCCGAAGAGCCAGGAGGGAAAGCCGTGCCTCGTTGGAAAGCTCTTTGGCAGCCGCTCGCGTGGCCCCACAGCCCGTGGGGCTGCGGGCTTTGCGGCGGCCGTCAGCCTCGGCGCCACCGGCGCACACGTGGCGCCGCTGCGCCAGCCTGCGAAGCATTTTCCGGTAGGGCCGCGGCTCTGGCCACAGCTCCCACGCCCGAAGAGCCAGGAGGGAAAGCCATGCCTCGTTGGAAAGCTCTTTGGCAGCCGCTCGCATGGCCCCACAGCCCGTGGCGCTGCGGGCTTTGCGGCGGCCGTCAGCCTCGGCGCCACCGGCGCCCACATGGCGCGGCCGCGCCAGCCTGCGAAGCATTTTCCGGTAGGGCCGCGTCTCTGGCCACAGCTCCCACGCCCGAAGAGCCAGGAGGGAAAGCCATGCCTCGTTGGAAAGCTCTTTGGCAGCCGCTCGCGTGGCCCCACAGCCCGTGGGGCTGCGGGCTTTGCGGCGGCCGTCAGCCTCGGCGCCACCGGCGCCCACGTGGCGCCGCCGCGCCAGCCTGCGAAGCCTTTTCCGGTAGGGCCGTGGCTCTGGCCACAGCTCCCACGCCCGAAGAGCCAGGAGGGAAAGCCGTGCCTCGTTGGAAAGCTCTTTGGCAGCCGCTCGCGTGGCCCCACAGCCTGTGGGGCTGCGGGCTTTGCGGCGGCCGTCAGCCTCGGCGCCACCGGCGCCCACGTGGCACCGCCGTGCCAGCCTGCGAAGCATTTTACGGTAGGGCCGCGGCTCTGGCCACAGCTCCCACGCCCGAAGACCGAGGATGGAAAGCCGCGCCTCGTTGGAAAGCCCTTTGGCAGCCGCTCGCGTGGCCCCACAGCCCGTGGGGCTGCGGGCTTTGCGGCGGCCGTCAGCGTCGGCGCCACCGGCGCCCACATGGCGCCGCCGCGCCAGCCTGCGAAGCATTTTCCGGTAGGGCCGCGGCTCTGGCCACAGCTCCCACGCCCGAAGAGCCAGGAGGGAAAGCCATGCCTCGTTGGAAAGCTCTTTGGCAGCCGCTCGCGTGGCCCCACAGCCCGTGGGGCTGCGGGCTTTGCGGCGGCCGTCAGCCTCGGCGCCACCGGCGCCCACCTTGCTCCGCTGTGTCAGCCTGCGAAGCATTTTCCGGTAGGGCCGCGGCTCTGGCCACAGCACCCACGCCCGAAGAGCAAGGATGGAAAGCCGCGCCTCGTTGGAAAGCCCTTTGGCAGCCGCTCGCGTGGCCCCACAGCCCGTGGGGCTGCGGGCTTTGCTGCGGCCGTCAGCCTCGGCGCCACCGGCGCCCACCTGGCGCCGCCGCGCCAGCCTGCGAAGCATTTTCGGGTAGGGCCGTGTCTCTGGCCACAGCTCCCACGCCCGAAGGGCCAGGAGGGAAAGCCGTGCCTCGTTGGAAAGCTCTTTGGCAGCCGCTCGCGTGGCCCCACAGCCTGTGGGGCTGCGGGCTTTGCGGCGGCCGTCAGCCTCGGCGCCACCGGCGCCCACCTGGCGCCGCCGCGCCAGCCTGCGAAGCATTTTCGGGTAGGGCCGCGTCTCTGGCCACAGCTCCCACGCACGAAGAGCCAGGAGGGAAAGCCGTGCCTCGTTGGAAAGCTCTTTGGCAGCTGCTCGCGTGGCCCCACAGCCCGTGGGGCTGCGGGCTTTGCGGCAGCCGTCAGCCTCGGCGCCACCGGCGCCCACGTGGCGCCGCCGCGCCAGCCTGCGAAGCATTTTCCGGTAGGGCCGCGGCTCTGGCCACAGCTCCCACGCCCGAAGAGCAAGGAGGGAAAGCCGTGCCGCATTGGAAAGCTCTTTGGCAGCCGCTCACGTGGCCCCACAGCCCGTGGGGCTGCGGGCTTTGCGGCGGCTCTCAGCCTCGGAGCCACCGGCGCCCACCTGGCGCCGCCGCACCAGCCTGCGAAGCATTTTCCGGTAGGGCCGTGGCTCTGGCCACAGCTCCCACGCCCGAAGAGCCAGGAGGGAAAGCCATGCCTCGTTGGAAAGCTCTTTGGCAGCCGCTCGCGTGGCCCCACAGCCCGTGGGGCTGCGGGCTTTGCGGCGGCCGTCAGCCTCGGCGCCACCGGCGCCCACCTTGCTCCGCTGCGTCAGCCTGCGAAGCATTTTCCGGTAGGGCTGCGGCTCTGGCCACAGCTCCCACGCCCGAAGACCAAGGAGGGAAAGCCGCGCCTCGTTGGAAAGCCCTTTGGCAGCCGCTCGCGTGGCCCCACAGCCCGTGGGGCTGCGGGCTTTGCGGCGGCCGTCAGCCTCGGCGCCACCGGCGCCCACCTGGCGCCGCCGCGCCAGCCTGCGAAGCATTTTCCGGTAGGGCCGCGGCTCTGGCCACAGCTCCCACGCCCGAAGAGCCAGGAGGGAAAGCCATGCCTTGTTGGAAAGCTCTTTGGCAGCCGCTCGCGTGGCCCCACAGCCCGTGGGTCTGCGGGCTTTCCGGCGGCTGTCAGCCTCGGCGTCACCGGCGCACACCTTGCTCCGCCGCGCCAGCCTGCGAAGCATTTTCGGGTAGGGCCGCGGCTCTGGCCACAGCTCCCACGCCCGAAGAGCCAGGAGGGAAAGCTGTGCCTCGTTCGAAAGCTCTTTGGCAGCCGCTCGCGTGGCCCCACAGCCCGTGGGGCTGTGGGCTTTGCGGCGGCCGTCAGCCTCGGCGCCACCGGCGCCCACCTGGCACGGCCGCGCCAGAATGCGAATCATTTTCGGGTAGGGCCGCGGCTCTGGCCACAGCTCCCATGCCTGAAGAGCCAGGAGGGAAAGCCGTGCCTCATTGGAAAGCTCTTTGGCAGCCGCTCGCATGGCCCCACAGCCCGTGGGGCTGCGGGCTTTGCGGCGGCTCTCAGCCTCGGAGCCACCAGCGCCCACGTGGCGCCGCCGCACCAGCCTGCGAAGCATTTTCTGGTAGGGCCGCGGCTCTGGCCACAGCTCCTACGCCCAAAGAGCCAGGAGGGAAAGCCGTGCCTCGTTGGAAAGCTCCTTGGCAGCCGCTCGCGTGGCCCCACAGCCCATGGGGCTGCGGGCTTTGCGGCGGCCATCAGCCTCGGCGACACCGGTGCCCACGTGGCGCCGCCGCGCAAGCCTGCGAAGCGTTTTCCGGTAGCCCCTCGGCTCTGGCCGCAGCTCCCACGCCCGAAGAGCCAGGAGGGAAAGCCGTGCCTCGTTGGAAAGCTCTTTGGTAGCCGCTCCCGTGGCCCCACAACCCGTGGGGCTGCGGGCTTTGCAGCGGCCGTCAGCCTCGGTGCCACCGGCGCCCCCGAGGCACCGCCGCGCCAGCCTGCGAAGCATTTTCGGGTAGCGCCTTGGCTCTGGCCACAGCTCCCACGCCCGAATAGCCAGGAGGGAAAGCCGTGCCTCGTTGGAAAGCTCTTTGGCAGCCGCTCGCATGGCCCCACAGCCCGTGGGGCTGCGGGCTTTGCGGCGGCCGTCAGCCTTGGCGCCACCGGCGCCCACGTGGCGCCGCCGTGCCAGCCTGCGAAGCATTTTCCGGTAGGGCCGCGGCTCTGGCCACAGCTCCCACGCCCGAAGAGCCAGGAGGGAAAGCCGTGCCTCGTTGGAAAACACTTTGGCAGCCGCTCGCGTGGCCCCACAGACCATGGGGCTGCGGGCTTTGCGGCGGCCGTCAGCCTCGGCGCCACCGGCGCACACCTGGCACCGCCGCGCCAGCCTGCGAAGCATTTTCGGGTAGGGCCGCGGCTCTGGCCACAGCTCCCACGCCCGAAGAGCCAGGAGGGAAAGCCGTGCCTCATTGGAAATCTCTTTGGCAGCCGCTCGCGTGGCCCCACAGCCCGTGGGGCTGCGGGCTTTGCGGCGGCCGTCAGCCTCGGCCACACTGGAGCCCACGTGGCGCCGCCGCGCCAGCCTGCGAAGCATTTTCGGGTACGGCCGCGGCTCTGGCCACAGCTCCCACGCCCGAAGAGCCAGGAGGGAAAGCCGTGCCTCGTTGGAAAGCTCTTTGGCAGCCGCTCGTGTGGCCCCACAGCCCGTGGGGCTGCGGGCTTTGCGGCGGCCGTCAGCCTCGGCACCATCGGCGCCCACGTGGCGCCGCCGCGCCGGCCTGCGAAGCATTTTCGGGTAGGGCGGCGGCTCTGGCCACAGCTCCCACGCCCGAAGAGCCAGGAGGGAAAGCTGTGCCTCGTTGGAAAGCTCTTTGGCAGCCGCTCGCGTGGCCCCACAGCCCGTGTGGCTGCGGGATTTGCGGCGGCCGTCAGCCTCGGCGCCACCGGCGCCCACGTGGCGCCGCCGTGCCAGCCTGCGAAGCATTTTCGGGTAGGGCCGCGGCTCTGGCCACAGCTCCCATCCCCGAAGAGCCAGGAGGGAAAGCCGTGCCTCGTTGGAAAGCTCTTTGGCAGCTGCTCGCGTGGCCCCACAGCCCGTGGGGCTGCGGGCTTTGCGGCGGCCGTCAGCCTCGGCGCCACCGGCGCCCACCTTGCTCCGCTGCGTCAGCCTGCGACGTATTTTCCGGTAGGGCCGCGGCTCTGGCGACAGCTCCCACGCCCGAAGAGCCAGGAGGGAAAGCCGTGCCTCGTTGGAAAGCTCTTTGGCAGCCGCTCGTGGGGCCCCACAGCCCGTGGGGCTGCGGGCTTTGCGGCGGCTCTCAGCCTCGGAGCCACCGGCGCCCACGTGGTGCCGCCGCACCAGCCTGCGAAGCATTTTCCGGTAGCGCCTTGGCTCTGGCCACAGCTCCCACGCCCGAATAGCCAGGAGGGAAAGCCGTGCCTCGTTGGAAAACCCTTTGGCAGCCGCTCGCGTGGCCCCACAGCCCGTGGGGCTGCGGGCTTTGCGGCGGCCGTCAGCCTCGGCGCCACCGGCGCACACCTGTCACCGCCGCACCAGCCTGCGAAGCATTTTCGGGTAGTGCAGCGGCTCTGGCCACAGCTCCCACGCCCGAAGAGCCAGGAGGGAAAGCTGTGCCTCGTTGGAAAGCTCTTTGGCAGCCGCTCGCGTGGCCCCACAGCCCGTGGGGCTGCGGGCTTTGCGGCGGCCGTCAGCCTCGGTGCCACCGGCGCCCACCTGGCGCGGCCGCGCCAGCCTGCGAATCATTTTCTGGTAGGGCCGCGGCTCTGGCCACAGCTCCCACGCCCGAAGAGCCAGGAGGGAAAGCCGTGCCTCATTGGAAAGCTCTTTGGCAGCCGCTCGCATGGCCCACACAGCCCGTGGGGCTGCGGGCTTTGCGGCGGCCGTCAGCCTCGGCGCCACCGGCGCCCACGTGGCACCGCCGCGCCAGCCCCCGAAGCATTTTCCGGTAGGGCCACGGCTCTGGCCACAGGTCCTACGCCCGAAGAGCCAGGAGGGAAAGCCGTGCCTCGTTGGAAAGCTCTTTGGCAGCCGCTCGCATGGCCCCACAGCCTGTGGGGCTGCGGGCTTTGCGGCGGCCGTCGGCCTCGGCGCCACCGGGACCCACCTGGGGCCGCCGCGCCAGCATGAGAAGCATTTTCCGGTAGGGCCGCGGCTCTGACCACAGCTCCCACGCCCAAAGAGCCAGGAGGGAAAGCCGTGCCTCGTTGGAAAGCTCTTTGGCAGCCGCTGGCGTGGCCCCACAGCTCGTGGGGCTGCGGGCTTTGCGGCGGCCCTCAGCCTCGTCGCCACCGGTGCCCACCTGGCGCCGCCGCGCCAGCCTGCGAAGCATTTTCCGGTAGGGCCGCGGCTCTGGCCACAGCTCCCACGCCCGAAAAGCCAGGAGGGAAAGCCATGCCTCGTTGGAAAGCTCTTTGGCAGGCGCTCGCGTGGCCCCGCAGCCCGTGGGGCTGCGGGCTTTGCGGTGGCCGTCAGCCTCGGCACCACCGGCGCCCACGTGGCGCCGCCGCGCCAGCCTGCGAAGCATTTTCCGGTAGGGCCGCGGCTCTGGCCACAGCTCCCACGCCCGAAGAGCCAGGAGGGAAAGCCGTGCCTCGTTGGAAAGCTCTTTGGCAGCCGCTCGCGTGGCCCCACAGCCCGTGGGGCTGCGGGCTTTGCGGCGGCCGTCAGCCTCGGCGCCACCGGCGCCCACGTGGCGCTGCGGCGCCAGCCTGCGAAGCATTTTCCGGTAGGGCCGCGGCTCTGGCGACAGCTCCCACGCCCGAAGAGCGAGGATGGAAAGCCGCGCCTCGTTGGAAAGCCCTTTGGCAGCCGCTCGCGTGGCCCCACAGCCCGTGGTGCTGCGGGCTTTGCGGCGGCCGTCAGCCTCGGCGCCACCGGCGCCCACCTGGCGCCGCCGCGCCAGCCTGCGAAGCATTTTCCGGTAGGGCCGCGGCTCTGGCCACAGCTCCCACGCCCGAAGAGCCAGGAGTGAAAGCCATGCCTCGTTGGAAAGCTCTTTGGCAGCCGCTCGCATGGCCTCACAGCCCGTGGTGCTGCGGGGTTTGCGGCGGCCGTCAGCCTCGGGGACACCGGTGCCCATGTGGCGCCGCCGCGCAAGCCTGCGAAGCATTTTCCGGTAGCGCCTCGGCTCTGGCCACAGCTCCCACGCCCGAAGAGCCAGGAGGGAAAGCCGTGCCTCGTTGGAAAGCTCTTTGGTAGCCGCTCCCGTGGCCCCACAACCCGTGGGGCTGCGGGCTTTGCAGCGGCCGTCAGCCTCGGCGCCACCGGCGCCCCCGAGGCACCGCCGCGCCAGCCTGCGAAGCATTTCCGGGTAGGGCCGCGGCTCTGGCCACAGCTCCCACGCCCGAAGAGCCAGGAGGGAAAGCCGTGCCTCGTTGGAAAGCTCTTTGGCAGCCGCTCGCGTGACCCCACAGCCCAAGAGGCTGCGGGCTTTGCGGCGGCCGTCAGCCTCGGCGCCACCGGCGCCCACGTGGCGCCACCGCGCCAGCCTGCGAAGCATTTTCCGGTAGGGCTGCAGCTCTGGCCACAGCTCCCACGCCCGAAGAGCCAGGAGGGAAAGCCGTGCCTCGTTGGGAAGCTCTTTGGCAGCCGCTCGCGTGGCCCCACAGCCCGTGGGGCTGCGGGCTTTGCGGCGGCCGTCAGCCTTGGCGCCACCGGCGCCCACTTGGCGCCGCCGTGCCAGCCTGCGAAGCATTTTCCGGTAGGGCCGCGGCTCTGGCCACAGCTCCCACGCCCGAAGAGCCAGGAGGGAAAACCGTGCCTCGTTGGAAAGCTCTTTGGCAGCCGCTCGCGTGGCCCCACAGACCATGGGGCTGCGGGCTTTGCGGCGGCCGTCAGCCTCAGCGCCACCGGCGCCAACCTTGCTCCGCTGCGTCAGACTGCGAAGCATTTTCCGGTAGGGCCGCGGCTCTGGCCACAGCTCCCACGCCCGAAGAGCCAGGAGGGAAAGCTGTGCCTCGTTGGAAAGCTCTTTGGCAGCCGCTCGCGTGGCCCCACAGCCCGTGGGGCTGCGGGCTTTGCGGCGGCCGTCAGCCTCGTCGCCACCGGCGCCCACCTTGCTCCGCTGCGCCAGCCTGCGAAGCATTTTCCGGTAGGGCCGCGGCTCTGGCGACAGCTCCCACGCCCGAAGAGCCAGGAGGGAAAGCCGTGCCTCGTTGGAAAGCTCTTTGGCAGCCGCTCGTGTGGCCCCACAGCCCGTGGGGCTGCGGGCTTTACGGCGGCCGTCAGCCTCGGCGCCACCGGCGCCCACGTGGGGCCGCCGCGCCAGCCTGTGAAGCATTTTCCAGTAGGGCCGCGGCTCTGGCCACAGCTCCCACGCCCGAAGACCAAGGAGGGAAAGCCGTGCCTCATTGGAAAGCTCTTTGGCAGCCGCTCGCTTGGCCCCACAGCCCGTGGGGCTGCGGGCTTTGCGGCGGCCGTCAGCCTCGGCCACACCGGTGCCCACGTGGCGCCGCCGCACCAGCCTGCGATGCGTTTTCGGGTAGGGCTGCGGCTCTGGCCACAGCTCCCACGCCCGAAGAGCCAGGAGGGAAAGCCATGCCTCGTTGGAAAGCTCTTTGGCAGCCGCTCTCGTGGCCCCACAGCCCGTGGGGCTGCGGGCTTTGCGGCGGCCATCAGCCTCGGCGACACCGGTGCCCATGTGGCGCCGCCGCGCAAGCCTGCGAAGCATTTTCCGGTAGCGCCTCGGCTCTGGCCACAGCTCCCACGCCCGAAGAGCCAGGAGGGAAAGCCATGCCTCGTTGGAAAGCTCTTTGGTAGCCGCTCCCGTGGCCCCACAACCCGTGGGGCTGCGGGCTTTGCAGCGGCCGTCAGCCTCGGCGCCACCGGCGCCCCCGAGGCACCGCCGCGCCAGCCTGCGAAGCATTTTCGGGTAGGGCCGCGGCTCTGGCCACAGCTCCCACGCCCGAAGAGCCAGGAGGGAAAGCCGTGCCTCGTTGGAAAGCTCTTTGGCAGCCGCTCGCGTGACCCCACAGCCCATGGGGCTGCGGGCTTTGCGGCGGCCGTCAGCCTCGGCGCCACCGGCGCCCACGTGGCGCCACCGCGCCAGCCTGCGAAGCATTTTCCGGTAGGGCCGCGGCTCTGGCCACAGCTCCTACGCCCGAAGAGCCAGGAGGGAAAGCCGTGCCTCGTTGGGAAGCTCTTTGGCAGCCCCTCGCGTGGCCCCACAGCCCGTGGGGCTGCGGGCTTTGCGGCGGCCGTCAGCCTTGGCGCCACCGGCGCCCACTTGGCGCCGCCGTGCCAGCCTGCGAAGCATTTTCCGGTAGGGCCGCGGCTCTGGCCACAGCTCCCACGCCCGAAGAGCCAGGAGGGAAAACCGTGCCTCCTTGGAAAGCTCTTTGGCAGCCGCTCGCGTGGCCCCACAGACCATGGGGCTGCGGGCTTTGCGGCGGCCGTCAGCCTCAGCGCCACCGGCGCCCACCTTGCTCCGCTGCGTCAGACTGCGAAGCATTTTCCGGTAGGGCCGCGGCTCTGGCCACAGCTCCCACGCCCGAAGAGCCAGGAGGGAAAGCCGTGCCTCGTTGGAAAGCTCTTTGGCAGCCGCTCGCGTGGCCCCACAGCCCGTGGGGCTGCAGGCTTTGCGGCGGCCGTCAGCCTCGGCCACACCGGAGCCCACGTGGCGCCGCCGCGCCAGCCTGCGAAGCATTTTCGGGTAGGGCCGCGGCTCTGGCCACAGCTCCCACGCCCGAAGAGCCAGGAGGGAAAGCCATGCCTCGTTGGAAAGCTCTTTGGCAGCCGCTCGCATGGACCCAGAGCCCGTGGGGCTGCGGGCTTTGCAGCGGCCGTCAGCCTCGGCGCCACCGGCGCCCACCTGGCGCCGCCGCGCCAGCCTGCAAAGCATTTTCGGGTAGAGCCGCGGCTCTGGCCACAGCTCCCACACCCGAAGAGCCAGGAGGGAAAGCCATGCCTCGTTGGAAAGCTCTTTGGCAGCCGCTCGCGTGGCCCCACAGCCCGTGGGGCTGCGGGCTTTGCTGCGGCCGTCAGCCTCGGAGCCACCAGCGCCCACGTGGCGCCGCCGCACCAGCCTGCGAAGCATTTTCTGGTAGGGCCGCGGCTCTGGCCACAGCTCCTACGCCCAAAGAGCCAGGAGGGAAAGCCGTGCCTCGTTGGAAAGCTCCTTGGCAGCCGCTCGCGTGGCCCCACAGCCCATGGGGCTGCGGGCTTTGCGGCGGCCATCAGCCTCGGCGACACCGGTGCCCACGTGGCGCCGCCGCGCAAGCCTGCGAAGCGTTTTCCGGTAGCGCCTCGGCTCTGGCCGCAGCTCCCACGCCCGAAGAGCCAGGAGGGAAAGCCGTGCCTCGTTGGAAAGCTCTTTGGTAGCCGCTCCCGTGGCCCCACAACCCGTGGGGCTGCGGGCTTTGCAGCGGCCGTCAGCCTCGGCGCCACCGGCGCCCCCGAGGCACCGCCGCGCCAGCCTGCGAAGCATTTTCGGGTAGCGCCTTGGCTCTGGCCACAGCTCCCACGCCCGAAGAGCCAGGAGGGAAAGCCGTGCCTCGTTGGAAAGCTCTTTGGCAGCCGCTCGCGTGGCCCCACAGCCCGTGGGGCTGCAGGCTTTGCGGCGGCCGTCAGCCTCGGCCACACTGGAGCCCACGTGGCGCCGCCGCGCCAGCCTGCGAAGCATTTTCGGGTACGGCCGCGGCTCTGGCCACAGCTCCCACGCCCGAAGAGCCAGGAGGGAAAGCCGTGCCTCGTTGGAAAGCTCTTTGGCAGCCGCTCGCGTGGCCCCACAGCCCGTGGGGCTGCGGGCTTCGCGGCGGCCGTCAGCCTCGGCACCATCGGCGCCCACGTGGCGCCGCCGCGCCGGCCTGCGAAGCATTTTCGGGTAGGGCGGCGGCTCTGGCCACAGCTCCCACGCCCGAAGAGCCAGGAGGGAAAGCCGTGCCTCATTGGAAAGCTCTTTGGCAGCCGCTCGCATGGCCCCACAGCCCGTGGGGCTGCGGGCTTTGCGGCGGCCGTCGGCCTCGGCGCCACCGGGACCCACCTGGGGCCGCCGCGCCAGCCTGCGAAGCATTTTCCGGTAGGGCCGCGGCTCTGACCACAGCTCCCACGCCCAAAGAGCCAGGAGGGAAAGCCGTGCCTCGTTGGAAAGCTCTTTGGCAGCCGCTGGCGTGGCCCCACAGCTCGTGGGGCTGCGGGCTTTGCGGCGGCCCTCAGCCTCGTCGCCACCGGTGCCCACCTGGCGCCGCCGCGCCAGCCTGCGAAGCATTTTCCGGTAGGGCCGCGGCTCTGGCCACAGCTCCCACGCCCGAAAAGCCAGGAGGGAAAGCCATGCCTCGTTGGAAAGCTCTTTGGCAGGCGCTCGCGTGGACCCGCAGCCCGTGGGGCTGCGGGCTTTGCGGCGGCCGTCAGCCTCGGCACCACCGGCGCCCACGTGGCGCCGCCGCGCCAGCCTGCGAAGCATTTTCCGGTAGGGCCGCGGCTCTGGCCACAGCTCCCACGCCCGAAGAGCCAGGAGGGAAAGCCGTGCCTCGTTGGAAAGCTCTTTGGCAGCCGCTCGCGTGGCCCCACAGCCCGTGGGGCTGCGGGCTTTGCGGCGGCCGTCAGCCTCGGCGCCACCGGCGCCCACGTGGCGCTGCGGCGCCAGCCTGCGAAGCATTTTCCGGTAGGGCCGCGGCTCTGGCGACAGCTCCCACGCCCGAAGAGCGAGGATGGAAAGCCGCGCCTCGTTGGAAAGCCCTTTGGCAGCCGCTTGCGTGGCCCCACAGCCCGTGGGGCTGCGGGCTTTGCGGCGGCCGTCAGCCTCGGCGCCACCGGCGCCCACCTGGCGCCGCCGCGCCAGCCTGCGAAGCATTTTCCGGTAGGGCCGCGGCTCTGGCCACAGCTCCTACGCCCGAAGAGCCAGGAGTGAAAGCCATGCCTCGTTGGAAAGCTCTTTGGCAGCCGCTCGCATGGCCCCACAGCCCGTGGTGCTGCGGGGTTTGCGGCGGCCATCAGCCTCGGCGACACCGGTGCCCATGTGGCGCCGCCGCGCAAGCCTGCGAAGCATTTTCCGGTAGCGCCTCGGCTCTGGCCACAGCTCCCACGCCCGAAGAGCCAGGAGGGAAAGCCGTGCCTCGTTGGAAAGCTCTTTGGCAGCCGCTCGCGTGGCCCCACAGCTCGTGGGGCTGCGGGCTTTGCGGCGGCCGTCAGCCTCGGCGCCACCAGCGCCCACCTGGCGCCGCCGCGCCAGCCTGCGAAGCATTTTCCGGTAGGGCCGCGGCTCTGGCCACAGCTCGCATGCCCGAAGAGCCAGGAGGGAAAACCGTACCTCCTTGGAAAGCTCTTTGGCAGCCGCTCGCGTGACCCCACAGACCATGGGGCTGCGGGCTTTGCGGCGGCCGTCAGCCTCAGCGCCACCGGCGCCCACGTGGCACCGCTGCGTCAGCCTGCGAAGCATTTTCCGGTAGCGCCGCGGCTCTGGCCACAGCTCCCACGCCCGAAGAGCCAGGAGGGAAAGCCGTGCCTCGTTGGAAAGCTCTTTGGCAGCCGCTCGCGTGGCCCCACAGCCCGTGGGGCTGCGGGCTTTGCGGCGGCTCTCAGCCTCGGAGCCACCAGCGCCCACCTGGCGCCGCCGCACCAGCCTGCGAAGCATTTTCCAGTAGGGCCGCGGCTCTGGCCACAGCTCCCACGCCCGAAGAGCCAGGAGGGAAAGCCGTGCCTCGTTGGAAAGCTCTTTGGCAGGCGCTCTCGTGGCCCCACAGCCCATGGGGCTGCGGGCTTTGCGGCGGCCATCAGCCTCGGCGACACCGGTGCCAATGTGGCGCCGCCGCGCAAGCCTGCGAAGCATTTTCCGGTAGCGCCTCGGCTCTGGCCACAGCTCCCACGCCCGAAGAGCCAGGAGGGAAAGCCGTGCCTCGTTGGAAAGCTCTTTGGCAGCCGCTCGCGTGACCCCACAGACCATGGGGCTGCGGGCTTTGCGGCGGCCGTCAGCCTCAGCGCCACCGGCGCCCACGTGGCACCGCTGCGTCAGCCTGCGAAGCATTTTCCGGTAGCGCCGCGGCTCTGGCCACAGCTCCCACGCCCGAAGAGCCAGGAGGGAAAGCCGTGCCTCGTTGGAAAGCTCTTTGGCAGCCGCTCGCGTGGCCCCACAGCCCGTGGGGCTGCGGGCTTTACGGCGGCCGTCAGCCTCGGCGCCACCGGCGCCCACGTGGCGCTGCGGCGCCAGCCTGCGAAGCATTTTCCGGTAGGGCCGCGGCTCTGGCGACAGCTCCCACGCCCGAAGAGCGAGGATGGAAAGCCGCGCCTCGTTGGAAAGCCCTTTGGCAGCCGCTCGCGTGGCCCCACAGCCCGTGGGGCTGCGGGCTTTGCGGCGGCCGTCAGCCTCGGCGCCACCGGCGCCCACCTGGCGCCGCCGCGCCAGCCTGCGAAGCATTTTCCGGTAGGGCCGCGGCTCTGGCCACAGCTCCCACGCCCGAAGAGCCAGGAGTGAAAGCCATGCCTCGTTGGAAAGCTCTTTGGCAGCCGCTCGCATGGCCCCACAGCCCGTGGTGCTGCGGGGTTTGCGGCGGCCGTCAGCCTCGGGGACACCGGTGCCCATGTGGCGCCGCCGCGCAAGCCTGCGAAGCATTTTCCGGTAGCGCTTCGGCTCTGGCCACAGCTCCCACGCCCGAAGAGCCAGGAGGGAAAGCCGTGCCTCGTTGGAAAGCTCTTTGGTAGCCGCTCCCGTGGCCCCACAACCCGTGGGGCTGCGGGCTTTGCAGCGGCCGTCAGCCTCGGCGCCACCGGCGCCCCCGAGGCACCGCCACGCCAGCCTGCGAAGCATTTCCGGGTAGGGCCGCGGCTCTGGCCACAGCTCCCACGCCCGAAGAGCCAGGAGGGAAAGCCGTGCCTCGTTGGAAAGCTCTTTGGCAGCCGCTCGCGTGACCCCACAGCCCAAGAGGCTGCGGGCTTTGCGGCGGCCGTCAGCCTCGGCGCCACCGGCGCCCACGTGGCGCCACCGCGCCAGCCTGCGAAGCATTTTCCGGTAGGGCTGCGGCTCTGGCCACAGCTCCCACGCCCGAAGAGCCAGGAGGGAAAGCCGTGCCTCGTTGGGAAGCTCTTTGGCAGCCGCTCGCGTGGCCCCACAGCCCGTGGGGCTGCGGGCTTTGCGGCGGCCGTCAGCCTTGGCGCCACCGGCGCCCACTTGGCGCCGCCGTGCCAGCCTGCGAAGCATTTTCCGGTAGGGCCGCGGCTCTGGCCACAGCTCCCACGCCCGAAGAGCCAGGAGGGAAAACCGTGCCTAGTTGGAAAGCTCTTTGGCAGCCGCTCGCGTGGCCCCACAGCCCGTGGGGCTGCGGGCTTTGCGGCGGCCGTCGGCCTCGGCGCCACCGGGACCCACCTGGGGCCGCCGCGCCAGCCTGCGAAGCATTTTCCGGTAGGGCCGCGGCTCTGACCACAGCTCCCACGCCCAAAGAGCCAGGAGGGAAAGCCGTGCCTCGTTGGAAAGCTCTTTGGCAGCCGCTGGCGTGGCCCCACAGCTCGTGGGGCTGCGGGCTTTGCGGCGGCCGGCAGCCTCGGCACCACCGGCGCCCACGTGGCGCCGCCGCGCCAGCCTGCGAAGCATTTTCCGGTAGGGCCGCGGCTCTGGCCACAGCTCCCACGCCCGAAGAGCCAGGAGGGAAAGCCGTGCCTCGTTGGAAAGCTCTTTGGCAGCCGCTCGCGTGGCCCCACAGCCCGTGGGGCTGCGGGCTTTGCGGCGGCCGTCAGCCTCGGCGCCACCGGCGCCCACGTGGCGCTGCGGCGCCAGCCTGCGAAGCATTTTCCAGTAGGGCCGTGGCTCTGGCGACAGCTCCCACGCCCGAAGAGCGAGGATGGAAAGCCGCGCCTCGTTGGAAAGCCCTTTGGCAGCCGCTCGCGTGGCCCCACAGCCCGTGGGGCTGCGGGCTTTGCGGCGGCCGTCAGCCTCGGCGCCACCGGCGCCCACCTGGCGCCGCCGCGCCAGCCTGCGAAGCATTTTCCGGTAGGGCCGCGGCTCTGGCCACAGCTCCCACGCCCGAAGAGCCAGGAGGGAAAGCCATGCCTCGTTGGAAAGCTCTTTGGCAGCCGCTCGCATGGCCCCACAGCCCGTGGTGCTGCGGGGTTTGCGGCGGCCATCAGCCTCGGCGACACCGGTGCCCATGTGGCGCCGCCGCGCAAGCCTGCGAAGCATTTTCCGGTAGCGCCTCGGCTCTGGCCACAGCTCCCACGCCCGAAGAGCCAGGAGGGAAAGCCGTGCCTCGTTGGAAAGCTCTTTGGTAGCCGCTCGCGTGGCCCCACAACCCGTGGGGCTGCGGGCTTTGCAGCGGCCGTCAGCCTCGGCGCCACCGGCGCCCCCGAGGCACCGCCGCGCCAGCCTGCGAAGCATTTCCGGGTAGGGCCGCGGCTCTGGCCACAGCTCCCACGCCCGAAGAGCCAGGAGGGAAAGCCGTGCCTCGTTGGAAAGCTCTTTGGCAGCCGCTCGCGTGACCCCACAGCCCGTGGGGCTGCGGGCTTTGCGGCGGCCGTCAGCCTCGGCGCCACCGGCGCCCACGTGGCGCCACCGCGCCAGCCTGCGAAGCATTTTCCGGTAGGGCTGCGGCTCTGGCCACAGCTCCCACGCCCGAAGAGCCAGGAGGGAAAGCCGTGCCTCGTTGGGAAGCTCTTTGGCAGCCGCTCGCGTGGCCCCACAGCCCGTGGGGCTGCGGGCTTTGCGGCGGCCGTCAGCCTTGGCGCCACCGGCGCCCACTTGGCGCCGCCATGCCAGCCTGCGAAGCATTTTCCGGTAGGGCCGCGGCTCTGGCCACAGCTCCCACGCCCGAAGAGCCAGGAGGGAAAACCGTGCCTCGTTGGAAAGCTCTTTGGCAGCCGCTCGCGTGGCCCCACAGCCCGTGGGGCTGCGGGCTTTGCGGCGGCCGTCAGCCTCAGCGCCACCGGCGCCAACCTTGCTCCGCTGCGTCAGACTGCGAAGCATTTTCCGGTAGGGCCGCTGCTCTGGCCACAGCTCCCACGCCCGAAGAGCCAGGAGGGAAAGCTGTGCCTCGTTGGAAAGCTCTTTGGCAGCCGCTCGTGTGGCCCCACAGCCCGTGGGGCTGCGGGCTTTACGGCGGCCGTCAGCCTCGGCGCCACCGGCGCCCACGTGGGGCCGCCGCGCCAGCCTGTGAAGCATTTTCCAGTAGGGCCGCGGCTCTGGCCACAGCTCCCACGCCCGAAGACCAAGGAGGGAAAGCCGTGCCTCGTTGGGAAGCTCTTTGGCAGCCGCTCGCGTGGCCCCACAGCCCGTGGGGCTGCGGGCTTTGCGGCGGCCGTCAGCCTTGGCGCCACCGGCGCCCACTTGGCGCCGCCGTGCCAGCCTGCGAAGCATTTTCCGGTAGGGCCGCGGCTCTGGCCACAGCTCCCACGCCCGAAGAGCCAGGAGGGAAAACCGTGCCTCGTTGGAAAGCTCTTTGGCAGCCGCTCGCGTGGCCCCACAGCCCGTGGGGCTGCAGGCTTTGCGGCGGCCGTCAGCCTCGGCGCCACCGGCGCCCACCTGGCGCCGCCGCGCCAGCCTGCGAAGCATTTTCCGGTAGGGCGGCGGCTCTGGCCACAGCTCCCACGCCCGAAGAGCCAGGAGGGAAAGCCGTGCCTCGTTGGAAAGCTCTTTGGCAGCCGCTCGCGTGGCCCCACAGCTCGTGGGGCTGCGGGCTTTGCGGCGGCCGTCAGCCTCGGCGCCACCAGCGCCCACCTGGCGCCGCCGCGCCAGCCTGCGAAGCATTTTCCGGTAGGGCCGCGGCTCTGGCCACAGCTCGCATGCCCGAAGAGCCAGGAGGGAAAACCGTACCTCCTTGGAAAGCTCTTTGGCAGCCGCTCGCGTGACCCCACAGACCATGGGGCTGCGGGCTTTGCGGCGGCCGTCAGCCTCACCGCCACCGGCGCCCACGTGGCACCGCTGCGTCAGCCTGCGAAGCATTTTCCGGTAGCGCCGCGGCTCTGGCCACAGCTCCCACGCCCGAAGAGCCAGGAGGGAAAGCCGTGCCTCGTTGGAAAGCTCTTTGGCAGCCGCTCGCGTGGCCCCACAGCCCGTGGGGCTGCGGGCTTTGCGGCGGCTCTCAGCCTCGGAGCCACCAGCGCCCACGTGGCGCCGCCGCACCAGCCTGCGAAGCATTTTCCAGTAGGGCCGCGGCTCAGGCCACAGCTCCCACGCCCGAAGAGCCAGGAGGGAAAGCCGTGCCTCGTTGGAAAGCTCTTTGGCAGCCGCTCTCGTGGCCCCACAGACCATGGGGCTGCGGGCTTTGCGGCGGCCGTCAGCCTCAGCGCCACCGGCGCCCACGTGGCACCGCTGCGTCAGCCTGCGAAGCATTTTCCGGTAGCGCCGCGGCTCTGGCCACAGCTCCCACGCCCGAAGAGCCAGGAGGGAAAGCCGTGCCTCGTTGGAAAGCTCTTTGGCAGCCGCTCGCGTGGCCCCACAGCCCGTGGGGCTGCGGGCTTTGCGGCGGCCGTCAGCCTCGGCGCCACCGGCGCCCACGTGGCGCTGCGGCGCCAGCCTGCGAAGCATTTTCCGGTAGGGCCGCGGCTCTGGCGACAGCTCCCACGCCCGAAGAGCGAGGATGGAAAGCCGCGCCTCGTTGGAAAGCCCTTTGGCAGCCGCTCGCGAGGCCCCACAGCCCGTGGGGCTGCGGGCTTTGCGGCGGCCGTCAGCCTCGGCGCCACCGGCGCCCACCTGGCGCCGCCGCGCCAGCCTGCGAAGCATTTTCCGGTAGGGCCGCGGCTCTGGCCACAGCTCCCACGCCCGAAGAGCCAGGAGTGAAAGCCATGCCTCGTTGGAAAGCTCTTTGGCAGCCGCTCGCATGGCCCCACAGCCCGTGGTGCTGCGGGGTTTGCGGCGGCCGTCAGCCTCGGGGACACCGGTGCCCATGTGGCGCCGCCGCGCAAGCCTGCGAAGCATTTTCCGGTAGCGCCTCGGCTCTGGCCACAGCTCCCACGCCCGAAGAGCCAGGAGGGAAAGCCGTGCCTCGTTGGAAAGCTCTTTGGTAGCCGCTCCCGTGGCCCCACAACCCGTGGGGCTGCGGGCTTTGCAGCGGCCGTCAGCCTCGGCGCCACCGGCGCCCCCGAGGCACCGCCGCGCCAGCCTGCGAAGCATTTCCGGGTAGGGCCGCGGCTCTGGCCACAGCTCCCACGCCCGAAGAGCCAGGAGGGAAAGCCGTGCCTCGTTGGAAAGCTCTTTGGCAGCCGCTCGCGTGACCCCACAGCCCAAGAGGCTGCGGGCTTTGCGGCGGCCGTCAGCCTCGGCGCCACCGGCGCCCACGTGACGCCACCGCGCCAGCCTGCGAAGCATTTTCCGGTAGGGCTGCGGCTCTGGCCACAGCTCCCACGCCCGAAGAGCCAGGAGGGAAAGCCGTGCCTCGTTGGGAAGCTCTTTGGCAGCCGCTCGCGTGGCCCCACAGCCCGTGGGGCTGCGGGCTTTGCGGCGGCCGTCAGCCTTGGCGCCACCGGCGCCCACTTGGCGCCGCCGTGCCAGCCTGCGAAGCATTTTCCGGTAGGGCCGCGGCTCTGGCCACAGCTCCCACGCCCGAAGAGCCAGGAGGGAAAACCGTGCCTCGTTGGAAAGCTCTTTGGCAGCCGCTCGCGTGGCCCCACAGACCATGGGGCTGCGGACTTTGCGGCGGCCGTCAGCCTCAGCGCCACCGGCGCCAACCTTGCTCCGCTGCGTCAGACTGCGAAGCATTTTCCGGTAGGGCCGCGGCTCTGGCCACAGCTCCCACGCCCGAAGAGCCAGGAGGTAAAGCTGTGCCTCGTTGGAAAGCTCTTTGGCAGCCGCTCGCGTGGCCCCACAGCCCGTGGGGCTGCGGGCTTTGCGGCGGCCGTCAGCCTCGTCGCCACCGGCGCCCACCTTGCTCCGCTGCGTCAGCCTGCGAAGTATTTTCCGGTAGGGCCGCGGCTCTGGCGACAGCTCCCACGCCCGAAGAGCCAGGAGGGAAAGCCGTGCCTCGTTGGAAAGCTCTTTGGCAGCCGCTCGCGTGGCCCCACAGCCCGTGGGGCTGCGGGCTTTGCGGCGGCCGTCAGCCTCGGCGCCACCGGCGCCCACGTGGCGCTGCGGCGCCAGCCTGCGAAGCATTTTCCGGTAGGGCCGCGGCTCTGGCGACAGCTCCCACGCCCGAAGAGCGAGGATGGAAAGCCACGCCTCGTTGGAAAGCCCTTTGGCAGCCGCTCGCGTGGCCCCACAGCCCGTGGGGCTGCGGGCTTTGCGGCGGCCGTCAGCCTCGGCGCCACCGGCGCCCACCTGGCGCCGCCGCGCCAGCCTGCGAAGCATTTTCCGGTAGGGCCGCGGCTCTGGCCACAGCTCCCACGCCCGAAGAGCCAGGAGTGAAAGCCATGCCTCGTTGGAAAGCTCTTTGGCAGCCGCTCGCATGGCCCCACAGCCCGTGGTGCTGCGGGGTTTGCGGCGGCCATCAGCCTCGGCGACACCGGTGCCCATGTGGCGCCGCCGCGCAAGCCTGCGAAGCATTTTCCGGTAGCGCCTCGGCTCTGGCCACAGCTCCCACGCCCGAAGAGCCAGGAGGGAAAGCCGTGCCTCGTTGGAAAGCTCTTTGGTAGCCGCTCGCGTGGCCCCACAACCCGTGGGGCTGCGGGCTTTGCAGCGGCCGTCAGCCTCGGCGCCACCGGCGCCCCCGAGGCACCGCCGCGCCAGCCTGCGAAGCATTTCCGGGTAGGGCCGCGGCTCTGGCCACAGCTCCCACGCCCGAAGAGCCAGGAGGGAAAGCCGTGCCTCGTTGGAAAGCTCTTTGGCAGCCGCTCGCGTGACCCCACAGCCCAAGAGGCTGCGGGCTTTGCGGCGGCCGTCAGCCTCGGCGCCACCGGCGCCCACGTGGCGCCACCGCGCCAGCCTGCGAAGCATTTTCCGGTAGGGCTGCGGCTCTGGCCACAGCTCCCACGCCCGAAGAGCCAGGAGGGAAAGCCGTGCCTCGTTGGGAAGCTCTTTGGCAGCCGCTCGCGTGGCCCCACAGCCCGTGGGGCTGCGGGCTTTGCGGCGGCCGTCAGCCTTGGCGCCACCGGCGCCCACTTGGCGCCGCCGTGCCAGCCTGCGAAGCATTTTCCGGTAGGGCCGCGGCTCTGGCCACAGCTCCCACGCCCGAAGAGCCAGGAGGGAAAACCGTGCCTCGTTGGAAAGCTCTTTGGCAGCCGCTCGCGTGGCCCCACAGCCCGTGGGGCTGCGGGCTTTGCGGCGGCCGTCAGCCTCAGCGCCACCGGCGCCAACCTTGCTCCGCTGCGTCAGACTGCGAAGCATTTTCCGGTAGGGCCGCTGCTCTGGCCACAGCTCCCACGCCCGAAGAGCCAGGAGGGAAAGCTGTGCCTCGTTGGAAAGCTCTTTGGCAGCCGCTCGTGTGGCCCCACAGCCCGTGGGGCTGCGGGCTTTACGGCGGCCGTCAGCCTCGGCGCCACCGGCGCCCACGTGGGGCCGCCGCGCCAGCCTGTGAAGCATTTTCCAGTAGGGCCGCGGCTCTGGCCACAGCTCCCACGCCCGAAGACCAAGGAGGGAAAGCCGTGCCTCATTGGAAAGCTCTTTGGCAGCCGCTCGCGTGGCCCCACAGCCCGTGGGGCTGCGGGCTTTGCGGCGGCTCTCAGCCTCGGAGCCACCAGCGCCCACGTGGTGCCGCCGCACCAGCCTGCGAAGCATTTTCCAGTAGGGCCGCGGCTCTGGCCACAGCTCCTACGCCCGAAGAGCCAGGAGGGAAAGCCGTGCCTCGTTGGAAAGCTCTTTGGCAGCCGCTCGCTTGGCCCCACAGCCCGTGGGGCTGCGGGCTTTGCGGCAGCCGTCAGCCTCGGCCACACCGGTGCCCACGTGGCACCGCCGCACCAGCCTGCGATGCATTTTCCGGTAGGGCGGCGGCTCTGGCCACAGCTCCCACGCCCGAAGAGCCAGGAGGGAAAGCCGTGCCTCGTTGGAAAGCTCTTTGGCAGCCGATCGCGTGGCCCCACAGCTCGTGGGGCTGCGGGCTTTGCGGCGGCCGTCAGCCTCGGCGCCACCAGCGCCCACCTGGCGCCGCCGCGCCAGCCTGCGAAGCATTTTCCGGTAGGGCCGCGGCTCTGGCCACAGCTCGCATGCCCGAAGAGCCAGGAGGGAAAACCGTACCTCCTTGGAAAGCTCTTTGGCAGCCGCTCGCGTGACCCCACAGACCATGGGGCTGCGGGCTTTGCGGCGGCCGTCAGCCTCAGCGCCACCGGCGCCCACGTGGCACCGCTGCGTCAGCCTGCGAAGCATTTTCCGGTAGCGCCGCGGCTCTGGCCACAGCTCCCACGCCCGAAGAGCCAGGAGGGAAAGCCGTGCCTCGTTGGAAAGCTCTTTGGCAGCCGCTCGCGTGGCCCCACAGCCCGTGGGGCTGCGGGCTTTGCGGCGGCTCTCAGCCTCGGAGCCACCAGCGCCCACGTGGCGCCGCCGCACCAGCCTGCGAAGCATTTTCCAGTAGGGCCGCGGCTCTGGCCACAGCTCCCACGCCCGAAGAGCCAGGAGGGAAAGCCGTGCCTCGTTGGAAAGCTCTTTGGCAGCCGCTCTCGTGGCCCCACAGCCCATGGGGCTGCGGGCTTTGCGGCGGCCATCAGCCTCGGCGACACCGGTGCCAATGTGGCGCCGCCGCGCAAGCCTGCGAAGCATTTTCCGGTAGCGCCTCGGCTCTGGCCACAGCTCCCACGCCCGAAGAGCCAGGAGGGAAAGCCGTGCCTCGTTGGAAAGCTCTTTGGCAGCCGCTCGCGTGACCCCACAGACCATGGGGCTGCGGGCTTTGCGGCGGCCGTCAGCCTCAGCGCCACCGGCGCCCACGTGGCACCGCTGCGTCAGCCTGCGAAGCATTTTCCGGTAGCGCCGCGGCTCTGGCCACAGCTCCCACGCCCGAAGAGCCAGGAGGGAAAGCCGTGCCTCGTTGGAAAGCTCTTTGGCAGCCGCTCGCGTGACCCCACAGCCCAAGAGGCTGCGGGCTTTGCGGCGGCCGTCAGCCTCGGCGCCACCGGCGCCCACGTGGCGCCACCGCGCCAGCCTGCGAAGCATTTTCCGGTAGGGCTGCGGCTCTGGCCACAGCTCCCACGCCCGAAGAGCCAGGAGGGAAAGCCGTGCCTCGTTGGGAAGCTCTTTGGCAGCCGCTCGCGTGGCCCCACAGCCCGTGGGGCTGCGGGCTTTGCGGCGGCCGTCAGCCTTGGCGCCACCGGCGCCCACTTGGCGCCGCCGTGCCAGCCTGCGAAGCATTTTCCGGTAGGGCCGCGGCTCTGGCCACAGCTCCCACGCACGAAGAGCCAGGAGGGAAAACCGTGCCTCGTTGGAAAGCTCTTTGGCAGCCGCTCGCGTGGCCCCACAGCCCGTGGGGCTGCGGGCTTTGCGGCGGCCGTCAGCCTCAGCGCCACCGGCGCCAACCTTGCTCCGCTGCGTCAGACTGCGAAGCATTTTCCGGTAGGGCCGCTGCTCTGGCCACAGCTCCCACGCCCGAAGAGCCAGGAGGGAAAGCTGTGCCTCGTTGGAAAGCTCTTTGGCAGCCGCTCGTGTGGCCCCACAGCCCGTGGGGCTGCGGGCTTTACGGCGGCCGTCAGCCTCGGCGCCACCGGCGCCCACGTGGGGCCGCCGCGCCAGCCTGTGAAGCATTTTCCAGTAGGGCCGCGGCTCTGGCCACAGCTCCCACGCCCGAAGACCAAGGAGGGAAAGCCGTGCCTCATTGGAAAGCTCTTTGGCAGCCGCTCGCGTGGCCCCACAGCCCGTGGGGCTGCGGGCTTTGCGGCGGCTCTCAGCCTCGGAGCCACCAGCGCCCACGTGGTGCCGCCGCACCAGCCTGCGAAGCATTTTCCAGTAGGGCCGCGGCTCTGGCCACAGCTCCTACGCCCGAAGAGCCAGGAGGGAAAGCCGTGCCTCGTTGGAAAGCTCTTTGGCAGCCGCTCGCTTGGCCCCACAGCCCGTGGGGCTGCGGGCTTTGCGGCAGCCGTCAGCCTCGGCCACACCGGTGCCCACGTGGCGCGGCCGCGCCAGCCTGCGAAGCATTTTCCGGTAGGGCCGCGTCTCTGGCCACAGCTCCCACGCCCGAAGAGCCAGGAGGGAAAGCCATGCCTCGTTGGAAAGCTCTTTGGCAGCCGCTCGCGTGGCCCCACAGCCCGTGGGGCTGCAGGCTTTGCGGCGGCCGTCAGCCTCGGCACCACCGGCGCCCACCTGGCGCCGCCGCGCCAGCCTGCGAAGCATTTTCCGGTAGGGCGGCGGCTCTGGCCACAGCTCCCACGCCCGAAGAGCCAGGAGGGAAAGCCGTGCCTCGTTGGAAAGCTCTTTGGCAGCCGCTCGCGTGGCCCCACAGCTCGTGGGGCTGCGGGCTTTGCGGCGGCCGTCAGCCTCGGCGCCACCAGCGCCCACCTGGCGCCGCCGCGCCAGCCTGCGAAGCATTTTCCGGTAGGGCCGCGGCTCTGGCCACAGCTCGCATGCCCGAAGAGCCAGGAGGGAAAACCGTACCTCCTTGGAAAGCTCTTTGGCAGCCGCTCGCGTGACCCCACAGACCATGGGGCTGCGGGCTTTGCGGCGGCCGTCAGCCTCAGCGCCACCGGCGCCCACCTTGCTCCGCTGCGTCAGCCTGCGAAGCATTTTCCGGTAGCGCCGCGGCTCTGGCCACAGCTCCCACGCCCGAATAGCCAGGAGGGAAAGCCATGCCTCGTTGGAAAGCTCTTTGGCAGCCGCTCGCGTGGCCCCACAGCCCGTGGGGCTGCGGGCTTTGCGGCGGCTCTCAGCCTCGGAGCCACCAGCGCCCACGTGGCGCCGCCGCACCAGCCTGCGAAGCATTTTCCAGTAGGGCCGCGGCTCTGGCCACAGCTCCCACGCCCGAAGAGCCAGGAGGGAAAGCCGTGCCTCGTTGGAAAGCTCTTTGGCAGCGGCTCTCGTGGCCCCACAGCCCATGGGGCTGCGGGCTTTGCGGCGGCCGTCAGCCTCAGAGCCACCGGCGCCCACGTGGCACCGCTGCGTCAGCCTGCGAAGCATTTTCCGGTAGCGCCGCGGCTCTGGCCACAGCTCCCACGCCCGAAGAGCCAGGAGGGAAAGCCGTGCCTCGTTGGAAAGCTCTTTGGCAGCCGCTCGCGTGGCCCCACAGACCATGGGGCTGCGGGCTTTGCGGCGGCCGTCAGCCTCGGCGCCACCGGCGCCCACGTGGCGCTGCGGCGCCAGCCTGCGAAGCATTTTCCGGTAGGGCCGCGGCTCTGGCGACAGCTCCCACGCCCGAAGAGCGAGGATGGAAAGCCGCGCCTCGTTGGAAAGCCCTTTGGCAGCCGCTCGCGAGGCCCCACAGCCCGTGGGGCTGCGGGCTTTGCGGCGGCCGTCAGCCTCGGCGCCACCGGCGCCCACCTGGCGCCGCCGCGCCAGCCTGCGAAGCATTTTCCGGTAGGGCCGCGGCTCTGGCCACAGCTCCCACGCCCGAAGAGCCAGGAGTGAAAGCCATGCCTCGTTGGAAAGCTCTTTGGCAGCCGCTCGCATGGCCCCACAGCCCGTGGTGCTGCGGGGTTTGCGGCGGCCGTCAGCCTCGGCGCCACCGGCGCCCCCGAGGCACCGCCGCGCCAGCCTGCGAAGCATTTCCGGGTAGGGCCGCGGCTCTGGCCACAGCTCCCACGCCCGAAGAGCCAGGAGGGAAAGCCGTGCCTCGTTGGAAAGCTCTTTGGCAGCCGCTCGCGTGACCCCACAGCCCAAGAGGCTGCGGGCTTTGCGGCGGCCGTCAGCCTCGGCGCCACCGGCGCCCACGTGGCGCCACCGCGCCAGCCTGCGAAGCATTTTCCGGTAGGGCTGCGGCTCTGGCCACAGCTCCCACGCCCGAAGAGCCAGGAGGGAAAGCCGTGCCTCGTTGGGAAGCTCTTTGGCAGCCGCTCGCGTGGCCCCACAGCCCGTGGGGCTGCGGGCTTTGCGGCGGCCGTCAGCCTTGGCGCCACCGGCGCCCACTTGGCGCCGCCGTGCCAGCCTGCGAAGCATTTTCCGGTAGGGCCGCGGCTCTGGCCACAGCTCCCACGCCCGAAGAGCCAGGAGGGAAAACCGTGCCTCGTTGGAAAGCTCTTTGGCAGCCGCTCGCGTGGCCCCACAGACCATGGGGCTGCGGGCTTTGCGGCGGCCGTCAGCCTCAGCGCCACCGGCGCCAACCTTGCTCCGCTGCGTCAGACTGCGAAGCATTTTCCGGTAGGGCCGCTGCTCTGGCCACAGCTCCCACGCCCGAAGAGCCAGGAGGGAAAGCTGTGCCTCGTTGGAAAGCTCTTTGGCAGCCGCTCGCGTGGCCCCACAGCCCGTGGGGCTGCGGGCTTTGCGGCGGCCGTCAGCCTCGTCGCCACCGGCGCCCACCTTGCTCCGCTGCGTCAGCCTGCGAAGTATTTTCCGGTAGGGCCGCGGCTCTGGCGACAGCTCCCACGCCCGAAGAGCCAGGAGGGAAAGCCGTGCCTCGTTGGAAAGCTCTTTGGCAGCCGCTCGTGTGGCCCCACAGCCCGTGGGGCTGCGGGCTTTATGGCGGCTCTCAGCTTCGGAGCCACCAGCGCCCACGTGGTGCCGCCGCACCAGCCTGCGAAGCATTTTCCAGTAGGGCCGCGGCTCTGGCCACAGCTCCTACGCCCGAAGAGCCAGGAGGGAAAGCCGTGCCTCGTTGGAAAGCTCTTTGGCAGCCGCTCGCGTGGCCCCACAGCCCGTGGGGCTGCGGGCTTTGCGGCGGCCGTCAGCCTCGTCGCCACCGGCGCCCACCTTGCTCCGCCGCGCCAGCCTGTGAAGCATTTTCCAGTAGGGCCGCGGCTCTGGCCACAGCTCCCACGCCCGAAGACCAAGGAGGGAAAGCCGTGCCTCATTGGAAAGCTCTTTGGCAGCCGCTCGCGTGGCCCCACAGCCCGTGGGGCTGCGGGCTTTGCGGCGGCTCTCAGCTTCGGAGCCACCAGCGCCCACGTGGTGCCGCCGCACCAGCCTGCGAAGCATTTTCCAGTAGGGCCGCGGCTCTGGCCACAGCTCCTACGCCCGAAGAGCCAGGAGGGAAAGCCGTGCCTCGTTGGAAAGCTCTTTGGCAGCCGCTCGCTTGGCCCCACAGCCCGTGGGGCTGCGGGCTTTGCGGCAGCCGTCAGCCTCGGCCACACCGGTGCCCACGTGGCGCCGCCGCACCAGCCTGCGATGCATTTTCGGGTAGGGCTGCGGCTCTGGCCACAGCTCCCACGCCCGAAGAGCCAGGAGGGAAAGCCATGCCTCGTTGGAAAGCTCTTTGGCAGCCGCTCGCGTGGCCCCACAGCCCGTGGGGCTGCAGGCTTTGCGGCGGCCGTCAGCCTCGGCGCCACCGGCGCCCACCTGGCGCCGCCGCGCCAGCCTGCGAAGCATTTTCCGGTAGGGCGGCGGCTCTGGCCACAGCTCCCACGCCCGAAGAGCCAGGAGGGAAAGCCGTGCCTCGTTGGAAAGCTCTTTGGCAGCCGCTCGCGTGGCCCCACAGCTCGTGGGGCTGCGGGCTTTGCGGCGGCCGTCAGCCTCGGCGCCACCAGCGCCCACCTGGCGCCGCCGCGCCAGCCTGCGAAGCATTTTCCGGTAGGGCCGCGGCTCTGGCCACAGCTCGCATGCCCGAAGAGCCAGGAGGGAAAACCGTACCTCCTTGGAAAGCTCTTTGGCAGCCGCTCGCGTGACCCCACAGACCATGGGGCTGCGGGCTTTGCGGCGGCCGTCAGCCTCAGCGCCACCGGCGCCCACGTGGCACCGCTGCGTCAGCCTGCGAAGCATTTTCCGGTAGCGCCGCGGCTCTGGCCACAGCTCCCACGCCCGAAGAGCCAGGAGGGAAAGCCGTGCCTCGTTGGAAAGCTCTTTGGCAGCCGCTCGCGTGGCCCCACAGCCCGTGGGGCTGCGGGCTTTGCGGCGGCTCTCAGCCTCGGAGCCACCAGCGCCCACGTGGCGCCGCCGCACCAGCCTGCGAAGCATTTTCCAGTAGGGCCGCGGCTCTGGCCACAGCTCCCACGCCCGAAGAGCCAGGAGGGAAAGCCGTGCCTCGTTGGAAAGCTCTTTGGCAGCCGCTCTCGTGGCCCCACAGCCCATGGGGCTGCGGGCTTTGCGGCGGCCATCAGCCTCGGCGACACCGGTGCCAATGTGGCGTCGCCGCGCAAGCCTGCGAAGCATTTTCCGGTAGCGCCTCGGCTCTGGCCACAGCTCCCACGCCCGAAGAGCCAGGAGGGAAAGCCGTGCCTCGTTGGAAAGCTCTTTGGCAGCCGCTCGCGTGACCCCACAGACCATGGGGCTGCGGGCTTTGCGGCGGCCGTCAGCCTCAGCGCCACCGGCGCCCACGTGGCACCGCTGCGTCAGCCTGCGAAGCATTTTCCGGTAGCGCCGCGGCTCTGGCCACAGCTCCCACGCCCGAAGAGCCAGGAGGGAAAGCCGTGCCTCGTTGGAAAGCTCTTTGGCAGCCGCTCGCGTGGCCCCACAGCCCGTGGGGCTGCGGGCTTTGCGGCGGCCGTCAGCCTCGGCGCCACCGGCGCCCACGTGGCGCTGCGGCGCCAGCCTGCGAAGCATTTTCCGGTAGGGCCGCGGCTCTGGCGACAGCTCCCACGCCCGAAGAGCGAGGATGGAAAGCCGCGCCTCGTTGGAAAGCCCTTTGGCAGCCGCTCGCGTGGCCCCACAGCCCGTGGGGCTGCGGGCTTTGCGGCGGCCGTCAGCCTCGGCGCCACCGGCGCCCACCTGGCGCCGCCGCGCCAGCCTGCGAAGCATTTTCCGGTAGGGCCGCGGCTCTGGCCACAGCTCCCACGCCCGAAGAGCCAGGAGTGAAAGCCATGCCTCGTTGGAAAGCTCTTTGGCAGCCGCTCGCA
The DNA here is from genome assembly GCF_963924245.1 of Chroicocephalus ridibundus. Lineage (NCBI taxonomy): Eukaryota > Metazoa > Chordata > Aves > Charadriiformes > Laridae > Chroicocephalus > Chroicocephalus ridibundus. The sequence continues at coordinate 188,197 of NW_026961325.1, forward strand.
TGGCCCCACAGCCCGTGGTGCTGCGGGGTTTGCGGCGGCCGTCAGCCTCGGGGACACCGGTGCCCATGTGGCGCCGCCGCGCAAGCCTGCGAAGCATTTTCCGGTAGCGCCTCGGCTCTGGCCACAGCTCCCACGCCCGAAGAGCCAGGAGGGAAAGCCGTGCCTCGTTGGAAAGCTCTTTGGTAGCCGCTCCCGTGGCCCCACAACCCGTGGGGCTGCGGGCTTTGCAGCGGCCGTCAGCCTCGGCGCCACCGGCGCCCCCGAGGCACCGCCGCGCCAGCCTGCGAAGCATTTCCGGGTAGGGCCGCGGCTCTGGCCACAGCTCCCACGCCCGAAGAGCCAGGAGGGAAAGCCGTGCCTCGTTGGAAAGCTCTTTGGCAGCCGCTCGCGTGACCCCACAGCCCAAGAGGCTGCGGGCTTTGCGGCGGCCGTCAGCCTCGGCGCCACCGGCGCCCACGTGACGCCACCGCGCCAGCCTGCGAAGCATTTTCCGGTAGGGCTGCGGCTCTGGCCACAGCTCCCACGCCCGAAGAGCCAGGAGGGAAAGCCGTGCCTCGTTGGGAAGCTCTTTGGCAGCCGCTCGCGTGGCCCCACAGCCCGTGGGGCTGCGGGCTTTGCGGCGGCCGTCAGCCTTGGCGCCACCGGCGCCCACTTGGCGCCGCCGTGCCAGCCTGCGAAGCATTTTCCGGTAGGGCCGCGGCTCTGGCCACAGCTCCCACGCCCGAAGAGCCAGGAGGGAAAACCGTGCCTCGTTGGAAAGCTCTTTGGCAGCCGCTCGCGTGGCCCCACAGACCATGGGGCTGCGGACTTTGCGGCGGCCGTCAGCCTCAGCGCCACCGGCGCCAACCTTGCTCCGCTGCGTCAGACTGCGAAGCATTTTCCGGTAGGGCCGCGGCTCTGGCCACAGCTCCCACGCCCGAAGAGCCAGGAGGTAAAGCTGTGCCTCGTTGGAAAGCTCTTTGGCAGCCGCTCGCGTGGCCCCACAGCCCGTGGGGCTGCGGGCTTTGCGGCGGCCGTCAGCCTCGGCGCCACCGGCGCCCACCTTGCTCCGCTGCGTCAGCCTGCGAAGTATTTTCCGGTAGGGCCGCGGCTCTGGCGACAGCTCCCACGCCCGAAGAGCCAGGAGGGAAAGCCGTGCCTCGTTGGAAAGCTCTTTGGCAGCCGCTCGTGTGGCCCCACAGCCCGTGGGGCTGCGGGCTTTACGGCGGCCGTCAGCCTCGGCGCCACCGGCGCCCACGTGGGGCCGCCGCGCCAGCCTGTGAAGCATTTTCCAGTAGGGCCGCGGCTCTGGCCACAGCTCCCACGCCCGAAGACCAAGGAGGGAAAGCCGTGCCTCATTGGAAAGCTCTTTGGCAGCCGCTCGCGTGACCCCACAGACCATGGGGCTGCGGGCTTTGCGGCGGCTCTCAGCCTCGGAGCCACCAGCGCCCACGTGGTGCCGCCGCACCAGCCTGCGAAGCATTTTCCAGTAGGGCCGCGGCTCTGGCCACAGCTCCTACGCCCGAAGAGCCAGGAGGGAAAGCCGTGCCTCGTTGGAAAGCTCTTTGGCAGCCGCTCGCTTGGCCCCACAGCCCGTGGGGCTGCGGGCTTTGCGGCGGCCGTCAGCCTCAGCGCCACCGGCGCCAACCTTGCTCCGCTGCGTCAGACTGCGAAGCATTTTCCGGTAGGGCCGCTGCTCTGGCCACAGCTCCCACGCCCGAAGAGCCAGGAGGGAAAGCTGTGCCTCGTTGGAAAGCTCTTTGGCAGCCGCTCGCGTGGCCCCACAGCCCGTGGGGCTGCGGGCTTTGTGGCGGCCGTCAGCCTCGTCGCCACCGGCGCCCACCTTGCTCCGCTGCGTCAGCCTGCGAAGTATTTTCCGGTAGGGCCGCGGCTCTGGCGACAGCTCCCACGCCCGAAGAGCCAGGAGGGAAAGCCGTGCCTCGTTGGAAAGCTCTTTGGCAGCCGCTCGTGTGGCCCCACAGCCCGTGGGGCTGCGGGCTTTACGGCGGCCGTCAGCCTCGGCGCCACCGGCGCCCACGTGGGGCCGCCGCGCCAGCCTGTGAAGCATTTTCCAGTAGGGCCGCGGCTCTGGCCACAGCTCCCACGCCCGAAGAGCCAGGAGGGAAAGCCATGCCTCGTTGGAAAGCTCTTTGGCAGCCGCTCGCGTGGCCCCACAGCCCGTGGGGCTGCAGGCTTTGCGGCGGCCGTCAGCCTCGGCGCCACCGGCGCCCACCTGGCGCCGCCGCGCCAGCCTGCGAAGCATTTTCCGGTAGGGCGGCGGCTCTGGCCACAGCTCCCACGCCCGAAGAGCCAGGAGGGAAAGCCGTGCCTCGTTGGAAAGCTCTTTGGCAGCCGCTCGCGTGGCCCCACAGCTCGTGGGGCTGCGGGCTTTGCGGCGGCCGTCAGCCTCGGCGCCACCAGCGCCCACCTGGCGCCGCCGCGCCAGCCTGCGAAGCATTTTCCGGTAGGGCCGCGGCTCTGGCCACAGCTCGCATGCCCGAAGAGCCAGGAGGGAAAACCGTACCTCCTTGGAAAGCTCTTTGGCAGCCGCTCGCGTGACCCCACAGACCATGGGGCTGCGGGCTTTGCGGCGGCCGTCAGCCTCAGCGCCACCGGCGCCCACGTGGCACCGCTGCGTCAGCCTGCGAAGCATTTTCCGGTAGCGCCGCGGCTCTGGCCACAGCTCCCACGCCCGAAGAGCCAGGAGGGAAAGCCGTGCCTCGTTGGAAAGCTCTTTGGCAGCCGCTCGCGTGGCCCCACAGCCCGTGGGGCTGCGGGCTTTGCGGCGGCTCTCAGCCTCGGAGCCACCAGCGCCCACGTGGCGCCGCCGCACCAGCCTGCGAAGCATTTTCCAGTAGGGCCGCGGCTCTGGCCACAGCTCCCACGCCCGAAGAGCCAGGAGGGAAAGCCGTGCCTCGTTGGAAAGCTCTTTGGCAGCCGCTCTCGTGGCCCACAGCCCATGGGGCTGCGGGCTTTGCGGCGGCCATCAGCCTCGGCGACACCGGTGCCAATGTGGCGTCGCCGCGCAAGCCTGCGAAGCATTTTCCGGTAGCGCCTCGGCTCTGGCCACAGCTCCCACGCCCGAAGAGCCAGGAGGGAAAGCCGTGCCTCGTTGGAAAGCTCTTTGGCAGCCGCTCGCGTGACCCCACAGACCATGGGGCTGCGGGCTTTGCGGCGGCCGTCAGCCTCAGCGCCACCGGCGCCCACGTGGCACCGCTGCGTCAGCCTGCGAAGCATTTTCCGGTAGCGCCGCGGCTCTGGCCACAGCTCCCACGCCCGAAGAGCCAGGAGGGAAAGCCGTGCCTCGTTGGAAAGCTCTTTGGCAGCCGCTCGCGTGGCCCCACAGCCCGTGGGGCTGCGGGCTTTGCGGCGGCCGTCAGCCTCGGCGCCACCGGCGCCCACGTGGCGCTGCGGCGCCAGCCTGCGAAGCATTTTCCGGTAGGGCCGCGGCTCTGGCGACAGCTCCCACGCCCGAAGAGCGAGGATGGAAAGCCGCGCCTCGTTGGAAAGCCCTTTGGCAGCCGCTCGCGTGGCCCCACAGCCCGTGGGGCTGCGGGCTTTGCGGCGGCCGTCAGCCTCGGCGCCACCGGCGCCCACCTGGCGCCGCCGCGCCAGCCTGCGAAGCATTTTCCGGTAGGGCCGCGGCTCTGGCCACAGCTCCCACGCCCGAAGAGCCAGGAGTGAAAGCCATGCCTCGTTGGAAAGCTCTTTGGCAGCCGCTCGCATGGCCCCACAGCCCGTGGTGCTGCGGGGTTTGCGGCGGCCGTCAGCCTCGGGGACACCGGTGCCCATGTGGCGCCGCCGCGCAAGCCTGCGAAGCATTTTCCGGTAGCGCCTCGGCTCTGGCCACAGCTCCCACGCCCGAAGAGCCAGGAGGGAAAGCCGTGCCTCGTTGGAAAGCTCTTTGGTAGCCGCTCCCGTGGCCCCACAACCCGTGGGGCTGCGGGCTTTGCAGCGGCCGTCAGCCTCGGCGCCACCGGCGCCCCCGAGGCACCGCCGCGCCAGCCTGCGAAGCATTTCCGGGTAGGGCCGCGGCTCTGGCCACAGCTCCCACGCCCGAAGAGCCAGGAGGGAAAGCCGTGCCTCGTTGGAAAGCTCTTTGGCAGCCGCTCGCGTGACCCCACAGCCCAAGAGGCTGCGGGCTTTGCGGCGGCCGTCAGCCTCGGCGCCACCGGCGCCCACGTGACGCCACCGCGCCAGCTTGCGAAGCATTTTCCGGTAGGGCTGCGGCTCTGGCCACAGCTCCCACGCCCGAAGAGCCAGGAGGGAAAGCCGTGCCTCGTTGGGAAGCTCTTTGGCAGCCGCTCGCGTGGCCCCACAGCCCGTGGGGCTGCGGGCTTTGCGGCGGCCGTCAGCCTTGGCGCCACCGGCGCCCACTTGGCGCCGCCGTGCCAGCCTGCGAAGCATTTTCCGGTAGGGCCGCGGCTCTGGCCACAGCTCCCACGCCCGAAGAGCCAGGAGGGAAAACCGTGCCTCATTGGAAAGCTCTTTGGCAGCCGCTCGCGTGGCCCCACAGACCATGGGGCTGCGGACTTTGCGGCGGCCGTCAGCCTCAGCGCCACCGGCGCCAACCTTGCTCCGCTGCGTCAGACTGCGAAGCATTTTCCGGTAGGGCCGCGGCTCTGGCCACAGCTCCCACGCCCGAAGAGCCAGGAGGTAAAGCCGTGCCTCGTTGGAAAGCTCTTTGGCAGCCGCTCGCGTGGCCCCACAGCCCGTGGGGCTGCGGGCTTTGCGGCGGCCGTCAGCCTCGTCGCCACCGGCGCCCACCTTGCTCCGCTGCGTCAGCCTGCGAAGTATTTTCCGGTAGGGCCGCGGCTCTGGCGACAGCTCCCACGCCCGAAGAGCCAGGAGGGAAAGCCGTGCCTCGTTGGAAAGCTCTTTGGCAGCCGCTCGTGTGGCCCCACAGCCCGTGGGGCTGCGGGGTTTACGGCGGCCGTCAGCCTCGGCGCCACCGGCGCCCACGTGGGGCCGCCGCGCCAGCCTGTGAAGCATTTTCCAGTAGGGCCGCGGCTCTGGCCACAGCTCCCACGCCCGAAGACCAAGGAGGGAAAGCCGTGCCTCATTGGAAAGCTCTTTGGCAGCCGCTCGCGTGACCCCACAGACCATGGGGCTGCGGGCTTTGCGGCGGCTCTCAGCCTCGGAGCCACCAGCGCCCACGTGGTGCCGCCGCACCAGCCTGCGAAGCATTTTCCAGTAGGGCCGCGGCTCTGGCCACAGCTCCTACGCCCGAAGAGCCAGGAGGGAAAGCCGTGCCTCGTTGGAAAGCTCTTTGGCAGCCGCTCGCTTGGCCCCACAGCCCGTGGGGCTGCGGGCTTTGCGGCGGCCGTCAGCCTCGGCCACACCGGTGCCCACGTGGCGCCGCCGCACCAGCCTGCGATGCGTTTTCGGGTAGGGCTGCGGCTCTGGCCACAGCTCCCACGCCCGAAGAGCCAGGAGGGAAAGCCATGCCTCGTTGGAAAGCTCTTTGGCAGCCGCTCGCGTGGCCCCACAGCCCGTGGGACTGCAGGCTTTGCGGCGGCCGTCAGCCTCGGCGCCACCGGCGCCCACCTGGCGCCGCCGCGCCAGCCTGCGAAGCATTTTCCGGTAGGGTGGCGGCTCTGGCCACAGCTCCCACGCCCGAAGAGCCAGGAGGGAAAGCCGTGCCTCGTTGGAAAGCTCTTTGGCAGCCGATCGCGTGGCCCCACAGCTCGTGGGGCTGCGGGCTTTGCGGCGGCCGTCAGCCTCGGCGCCACCAGCGCCCACCTGGCGCCGCCGCGCCAGCCTGCGAAGCATTTTCCGGTAGGGCCGCGGCTCTGGCCACAGCTCGCATGCCCGAAGAGCCAGGAGGGAAAACCGTACCTCCTTGGAAAGCTCTTTGGCAGCCGCTCGCGTGACCCCACAGACCATGGGGCTGCGGGCTTTGCGGCGGCCGTCAGCCTCAGCGCCACCGGCGCCCACGTGGCACCGCTGCGTCAGCCTGCGAAGCATTTTCCGGTAGCGCCGCGGCTCTGGCCACAGCTCCCACGCCCGAAGAGCCAGGAGGGAAAGCCGTGCCTCGTTGGAAAGCTCTTTGGCAGCCGCTCGCGTGGCCCCACAGCCCGTAGGGGCTGCGGGCTTTGCGGCGGCTCTTAGCCTCGGAGACACCAGCGCCCACGTGGCGCCGCCGCACCAGCCTGCGAAGCATTTTCCAGTAGGGCCGCGGCTCTGGCCACAGCTCCCACGCCCGAAGAGCCAGGAGGGAAAGCCGTGCCTCGTTGGAAAGCTCTTTGGCAGCCGCTCTCGTGGCCCCACAGCCCATGGGGCTGCGGGCTTTGCGGTGGCCATCAGCCTCGGCGACACCGGTGCCCATGTGGCGCCGCCGCGCAAGCCTGCGAAGCATTTTCCGGTAGCGCCTCGGCTCTGGCCACAGCTCCCACGCCCGAAGAGCCAGGAGGGAAAGCCGTGCCTCGTTGGAAAGCTCTTTGGTAGCCGCTCCCGTGGCCCCACAACCCGTGGGGCTGCGGGCTTTGCAGCGGCCGTCAGCCTCGGCGCCACCGGCGCCCCCGAGGCACCGCCGCGGCAGCCTGCGAAGCATTTTCGGGTAGGGCCGCGGCTCTGGCCACAGCTCCCACGCCCGAAGAGCCAGGAGGGAAAGCCATGCCTCGTTGGAAAGCTCTTTGGCAGCCGCTCGCGTGACCCCACAGACCATGGGGCTGCGGGCTTTGCGGCGGCCGTCAGCCTCGGCGCCACCGGCGCCCACGTGACGCCACCGCGCCAGCCTGCGAAGCATTTTCCGGTAGGGCCGCGGCTCTGGCCACAGCTCCCACGCCCGAAGAGCCAGGAGGGAAAGCCGTGCCTCGTTGGGAAGCTCTTTGGCAGCCCCTCGCGTGGCCCCACAGCCCGTGGGGCTGCGGGCTTTGCGGCGGCCGTCAGCCTTGGCGCCACCGGCGCCCACGTGGCGCCGCCGTGCCAGCCTGCGAAGCATTTTCCGGTAGGGCCGCGGCTCTGGCCACAGCTCCCACGCCCGAAGAGCCAGGAGGGAAAACCGTGCCTCCTTGGAAAGCTCTATGGCAGCCGCTCGCGTGGCCCCACAGACCATGGGGCTGCGGGCTTTGCGGCGGCCGTCAGCCTCAGCGCCACCGGCGCCCACCTTGCTCCGCTGCGTCAGACTGCGAAGCATTTTCCGGTAGGGCCGCGGCTCTGGCCACAGCTCCCACGCCCGAAGAGCCAGGAGGGAAAGCCGTGCCTCGTTGGAAAGCTCTTTGGCAGCCGCTCGCATGGACCCAGAGCCCGTGGGGCTGCGGGCTTTGCAGCGGCCGTCAGCCTCGGCGCCACCGGCGCCCACCTGGCGCCGCCGCGCCAGCCTGCAAAGCATTTTCGGGTAGAGCCGCGGCTCTGGCCACAGCTCCCACACCCGAAGAGCCAGGAGGGAAAGCCATGCCTCGTTGGAAAGCTATTTGGCAGCCGCTCGCGTGGCCCCACAGCCCGTGGGTCTGCGGGCTTTGCTGCGGCCGTCAGCCTCGGAGCCACCAGCGCCCACGTGGCGCCGCCGCACCAGCCTGCGAAGCATTTTCTGGTAGGGCCGCGGCTCTGGCCACAGCTCCTACGCCCAAAGAGCCAGGAGGGAAAGCCGTGCCTCGTTGGAAAGCTCCTTGGCAGCCGCTCGCGTGGCCCCACAGCCCATGGGGCTGCGGGCTTTGCGGCGGCCATCAGCCTCGGCGACACCGGTGCCCACGTGGCGCCGCCGCGCAAGCCTGCGAAGCGTTTTCCGGTAGCGCCTCGGCTCTGGCCGCAGCTCCCACGCCCGAAGAGCCAGGAGGGAAAGCCGTGCCTCGTTGGAAAGCTCTTTGGCAGCCGCTCGCGTGGCCCCACAGCCCGTGGGGCTGCGGGCTTTGCAGCGGCTGTCAGCCTCGGCGCCACCGGCGCCCCCGAGGCACCGCCGCGCCAGCCTGCGAAGCATTTTCGGGTAGCGCCTTGGCTCTGGCCACAGCTCCCACGCCCGAATAGCCAGGAGGGAAAGCCGTGCCTCGTTGGAAAGCTCTTTGGCAGCCGCTCGCATGGCCCCACAGCCCGTGGGGCTGCGGGCTTTGCGGCGGCCGTCAGCCTTGGCGCCACCGGCGCCCACGTGGCGCCGCCGCACCAGCCTGCGAAGCATTTTCCGGTAGGGCCGCGGCTCTGGCCACAGCTCCCACGCCCGAAGAGCCAGGAGGGAAAGCCGTGCCTCGTTGGAAAACCCTTTGGCAGCCGCTCGCGTGGCCCCACAGACCATGGGGCTGCGGGCTTTGCGGCGGCCGTCAGCCTCGGCGCCACCGGCGCACACCTGGCACCGCCGCGCCAGCCTGCAAAGCATTTTCGGGTAGGGCCGCTGCTCTGGCCACAGCTCCCACGCCCGAAGAGCCAGGAGGGAAAGCTGTGCCTCGTTGGAAAGCTCTTTGGCAGCCGCTCGCGTGGCCCCACAGCCCGTGGGGCTGCGGGCTTTGCGGCGGCCGTCAGCCTCGGTGCCACCGGCGCCCACCTGGCGCCGCCGCACCAGCCTGCGAAGCATTTTCGGTAGGGCCGCGGCTCTGGCCACAGCTCCCATGCCCGAAGAGCCAGGAGGGAAAGCCGTGCCTCATTGGAAAGCTCTTTGGCAGCCGCTCGCGTGGCCCCACAGCCCGTGGGGCTGCGGGCTTTGCGGCGGCCGTCGGCCTCGGCGCCACCGGGACCCACCTGGGGCCGCCGCGCCAGCCTTCGAAGCATTTTCCGGTAGGGCCGCGGCTCTGACCACAGCTCCCACGCCCAAAGAGCCAGGAGGGAAAGCCGTGCCTCGTTGGAAAGCTCTTTGGCAGCCGCTGGCGTGGCCCCACAGCTCGTGGGGCTGCGGGCTTTGCGGCGGCCCTCAGCCTCGTCGCCACCGGTGCCCACCTGGCGCCGCCGCGCCAGCCTGCGAAGCATTTTCCGGTAGGGCCGCGGCTCTGGCCACAGCTCCCACGCCCGAAAAGCCAGGAGGGAAAGCCATGCCTCGTTGGAAAGCTCTTTGGCAGGCGCTCGCGTGGCCCCACAGCCCGTGGGGCTGCGGGCTTTGCGGCGGCCGTCAGCCTTGGCGCCACCGGCGCCCACTTGGCGCCGCCGTGCCAGCCTGCGAAGCATTTTCCGGTAGGGCCGCGGCTCTGGCCACAGCTCCCACGCCCGAAGAGCCAGGAGGGAAAACCGTGCCTAGTTGGAAAGCTCTTTGGCAGCCGCTCGCGTGGCCCCACAGCCCGTGGGGCTGCGGGCTTTGCGGCGGCCGTCGGCCTCGGCGCCACCGGGACCCACCTGGGGCCGCCGCGCCAGCCTGCGAAGCATTTTCCGGTAGGGCCGCGGCTCTGACCACAGCTCCCACGCCCAAAGAGCCAGGAGGGAAAGCCGTGCCTCGTTGGAAAGCTCTTTGGCAGCCGCTGGCGTGGCCCCACAGCTCGTGGGGCTGCGGGCTTTGCGGCGGCCCTCAGCCTCGTCGCCACCGGTGCCCACCTGGCGCCGCCGCGCCAGCCTGCGAAGCATTTTCCGGTAGGGCCGCGGCTCTGGCCACAGCTCCCACGCCCGAAAAGCCAGGAGGGAAAGCCATGCCTCGTTGGAAAGCTCTTTGGCAGGCGCTCGCGTGGCCCCGCAGCCCGTGGGGCTGCGGGCTTTGCGGCGGCCGTCAGCCTCGGCACCACCGGCGCCCACGTGGCGCCGCCGCGCCAGCCTGCGAAGCATTTTCCGGTAGGGCCGCGGCTCTGGCCACAGCTCCCACGCCCGAAGAGCCAGGAGGGAAAGCCGTGCCTCGTTGGAAAGCTCTTTGGCAGCCGCTCGCGTGGCCCCACAGCCCGTGGGGCTGTGGGCTTTGCGGCGGCCGTCAGCCTCGGCGCCACCGGCGCCCACGTGGCGCTGCGGCGCCAGCCTGCGAAGCATTTTCCGGTAGGGCCGCGGCTCTGGCGACAGCTCCCACGCCCGAAGAGCGAGGATGGAAAGCCGCGCCTCGTTGGAAAGCCCTTTGGCAGCCGCTCGCGTGGCCCCACAGCCCGTGGGGCTGCGGGCTTTGCGGCGGCCGTCAGCCTCGGCGCCACCGGCGCCCACCTGGCGCCGCCGCGCCAGCCTGCGAAGCATTTTCCGGTAGGGCCGCGGCTCTGGCCACAGCTCCCACGCCCGAAGAGCCAGGAGTGAAAGCCGTGCCTCGTTGGAAAGCTCTTTGGCAGCCGCTCGCATGGCCCCACAGCCCGTGGTGCTGCGGGGTTTGCGGCGGCCATCAGCCTCGGCGACACCGGTGCCCATGTGGCGCCGCCGCGCAAGCCTGCGAAGCATTTTCCGGTAGCGCCTCGGCTCTGGCCACAGCTCCCACGCCCGAAGAGCCAGGAGGGAAAGCCGTGCCTCGTTGGAAAGCTCTTTGGTAGCCGCTCGCGTGGCCCCACAACCCGTGGGGCTGCGGGCTTTGCAGCGGCCGTCAGCCTCGGCCCCACCGGCGCCCCCGAGGCACCGCCGCGCCAGCCTGCGAAGCATTTCCGGGTAGGGCCGCGGCTCTGGCCACAGCTCCCACGCCCGAAGAGCCAGGAGGGAAAGCCGTGCCTCGTTGGAAAGCTCTTTGGCAGCCGCTCGCGTGACCCCACAGCCCAAGAGGCTGCGGGCTTTGCGGCGGCCGTCAGCCTCGGCGCCACCGGCGCCCACGTGGCGCCACCGCGCCAGCCTGCGAAGCATTTTCCGGTAGGGCTGCGGCTCTGGCCACAGCTCCCACGCCCGAAGAGCCAGGAGGGAAAGCCGTGCCTCGTTGGGAAGCTCTTTGGCAGCCGCTCGCGTGGCCCCACAGCCCGTGGGGCTGCGGGCTTTGCGGCGGCCGTCAGCCTTGGCGCCACCGGCGCCCACTTGGCGCCGCCGTGCCAGCCTGCGAAGCATTTTCCGGTAGGGCCGCGGCTCTGGCCACAGCTCCCACGCCCAAAGAGCCAGGAGGGAAAACCGTGCCTCGTTGGAAAGCTCTTTGGCAGCCGCTCGCGTGGCCCCACAGCCCGTGGGGCTGCGGGCTTTGCGGCGGCCGTCAGCCTCAGCGCCACCGGCGCCAACCTTGCTCCGCTGCGTCAGACTGCGAAGCATTTTCCGGTAGGGCCGCTGCTCTGGCCACAGCTCCCACGCCCGAAAAGCCAGGAGGGAAAGCTGTGCCTCGTTGGAAAGCTCTTTGGCAGCCGCTCGTGTGGCCCCACAGCCCGTGGGGCTGCGGGCTTTACGGCGGCCGTCAGCCTCGGCGCCACCGGCGCCCACGTGGGGCCGCCGCGCCAGCCTGTGAAGCATTTTCCAGTAGGGCCGCGGCTCTGGCCACAGCTCCCACGCCCGAAGAGCCAGGAGGGAAAGCCGTGCCTCATTGGAAAGCTCTTTGACAGCCGCTCGCGTGGCCCCACAGCCCGTGGGGCTGCGGGCTTTGCGGCGGCTCTCAGCCTCGGAGCCACCAGCGCCCACGTGGTGCCGCCGCACCAGCCTGCGAAGCATTTTCCAGTAGGGCCGCGGCTCTGGCCACAGCTCCTACGCCCGAAGCGCCAGGAGGGAAAGCCGTGCCTCGTTGGAAAGCTCTTTGGCAGCCGCTCGCTTGGCCCCACAGCCCGTGGGGCTGCGGGCTTTGCGGCAGCCGTCAGCCTCGGCCACACCGGTGCCCACGTGGCGCCGCCGCACCAGCCTGCGATGCATTTTCGGGTAGGGCTGCGGCTCTGGCCACAGCTCCCACGCCCGAAGAGCCAGGAAGGAAAGCCATGCCTCGTTGGAAAGCTCTTTGGCAGCCGCTCGCGTGGCCCCACAGCCCGTGGGGCTGCAGGCTTTGCGGCGGCCGTCAGCCTCGGCGCCACCGGCGCCCACCTGGCGCCGCCGCGCCAGCCTGCGAAGCATTTTCCGGTAGGGCGGCGGCTCTGGCCACAGCTCCCACGCCCGAAGAGCCAGGAGGGAAAGCCGTGCCTCGTTGGAAAGCTCTTTGGCAGCCGCTCGCGTGGCCCCACAGCTCGTGGGGCTGCGGGCTTTGCGGCGGCCGTCAGCCTCGGCGCCACCAGCGCCCACCTGGCGCCGCCGCGCCAGCCTGCGAAGCATTTTCCGGTAGGGCCGCGGCTCTGGCCACAGCTCGCATGCCCGAAGAGCCAGGAGGGAAAACCGTACCTCCTTGGAAAGCTCTTTGGCAGCCGCTCGCGTGACCCCACAGACCATGGGGCTGCGGGCTTTGCGGCGGCCGTCAGCCTCAGCGCCACCGGCGCCCACGTGGCACCGCTGCGTCAGCCTGCGAAGCATTTTCCGGTAGCGCCGCGGCTCTGGCCACAGCTCCCACGCCCGAAGAGCCAGGAGGGAAAGCCGTGCCTCGTTGGAAAGCTCTTTGGCAGCCGCTCGCGTGGCCCCACAGCCCGTGGGGCTGCGGGCTTTGCGGCGGCTCTCAGCCTCGGAGCCACCAGCGCCCACGTGGCGCCGCCGCACCAGCCTGCGAAGCATTTTCCAGTAGGGCCGCGGCTCTGGCCACAGCTCCCACGCCCGAAGAGCCAGGAGGGAAAGCCGTGCCTCGTTGGAAAGCTCTTTGGCAGCCGCTCTCGTGGCCCCACAGCCCATGGGGCTGCGGGCTTTGCGGCGGCCATCAGCCTCGGCGACACCGGTGCCAATGTGGCGCCGCCGCGCAAGCCTGCGAAGCATTTTCCGGTAGCGCCTCGGCTCTGGCCACAGCTCCCACGCCCGAAGAGCCAGGAGGGAAAGCCGTGCCTCGTTGGAAAGCTCTTTGGCAGCCGCTCGCGTGACCCCACAGACCATGGGGCTGCGGGCTTTGCGGCGGCCGTCAGCCTCAGCGCCACCGGCGCCCACGTGGCACCGCTGCGTCAGCCTGCGAAGCATTTTCCGGTAGCGCCGCGGCTCTGGCCACAGCTCCCACGCCCGAAGAGCCAGGAGGGAAAGCCGTGCCTCGTTGGAAAGCTCTTTGGCAGCCGCTCGCGTGGCCCCACAGCCCGTGGGGCTGCGGGCTTTGCGGCGGCCGTCAGCCTTGGCGCCACCGGCGCCCACTTGGCGCCGCCGTGCCAGCCTGCGAAGCATTTTCCGGTAGGGCCGCGGCTCTGGCCACAGCTCCCACGCCCAAAGAGCCAGGAGGGAAAACCGTGCCTCGTTGGAAAGCTCTTTGGCAGCCGCTCGCGTGGCCCCACAGCCCGTGGGGCTGCGGGCTTTGCGGCGGCCGTCAGCCTCAGCGCCACCGGCGCCAACCTTGCTCCGCTGCGTCAGACTGCGAAGCATTTTCCGGTAGGGCCGCTGCTCTGGCCACAGCTCCCACGCCCGAAAAGCCAGGAGGGAAAGCTGTGCCTCGTTGGAAAGCTCTTTGGCAGCCGCTCGTGTGGCCCCACAGCCCGTGGGGCTGCGGGCTTTACGGCGGCCGTCAGCCTCGGCGCCACCGGCGCCCACGTGGGGCCGCCGCGCCAGCCTGTGAAGCATTTTCCAGTAGGGCCGCGGCTCTGGCCACAGCTCCCACGCCCGAAGAGCCAGGAGGGAAAGCCGTGCCTCATTGGAAAGCTCTTTGGCAGCCGCTCGCGTGGCCCCACAGCCCGTGGGGCTGCGGGCTTTGCGGCGGCTCTCAGCCTCGGAGCCACCAGCGCCCACGTGGTGCCGCCGCACCAGCCTGCGAAGCATTTTCCAGTAGGGCCGCGGCTCTGGCGACAGCTCCTACGCCCGAAGAGCCAGGAGGGAAAGCCGTGCCTCGTTGGAAAGCTCTTTGGCAGCCGCTCGCTTGGCCCCACAGCCCGTGGGGCTGCGGGCTTTGCGGCAGCCGTCAGCCTCGGCCACACCGGTGCCCACGTGGCGCCGCCGCACCAGCCTGCGATGCATTTTCGGGTAGGGCTGCGGCTCTGGCCACAGCTCCCACGCCCGAAGAGCCAGGAAGGAAAGCCATGCCTCGTTGGAAAGCTCTTTGGCAGCCGCTCGCGTGGCCCCACAGCCCGTGGGGCTGCAGGCTTTGCGGCGGCCGTCAGCCTCGGCGCCACCGGCGCCCACCTGGCGCCGCCGCGCCAGCCTGCGAAGCATTTTCCGGTAGGGCGGCGGCTCTGGCCACAGCTCCCACGCCCGAAGAGCCAGGAGGGAAAGCCGTGCCTCGTTGGAAAGCTCTTTGGCAGCCGCTCGCGTGGCCCCACAGCTCGTGGGGCTGCGGGCTTTGCGGCGGCCGTCAGCCTCGGCGCCACCAGCGCCCACCTGGCGCCGCCGCGCCAGCCTGCGAAGCATTTTCCGGTAGGGCCGCGGCTCTGGCCACAGCTCGCATGCCCGAAGAGCCAGGAGGGAAAACCGTACCTCCTTGGAAAGCTCTTTGGCAGCCGCTCGCGTGACCCCACAGACCATGGGGCTGCGGGCTTTGCGGCGGCCGTCAGCCTCAGCGCCACCGGCGCCCACGTGGCACCGCTGCGTCAGCCTGCGAAGCATTTTCCGGTAGCGCCGCGGCTCTGGCCACAGCTCCCACGCCCGAAGAGCCAGGAGGGAAAGCCGTGCCTCGTTGGAAAGCTCTTTGGCAGCCGCTCGCGTGGCCCCACAGCCCGTGGGGCTGCGGGCTTTGCGGCGGCTCTCAGCCTCGGAGCCACCAGCGCCCACGTGGCGCCGCCGCACCAGCCTGCGAAGCATTTTCCAGTAGGGCCGCGGCTCTGGCCACAGCTCCCACGCCCGAAGAGCCAGGAGGGAAAGCCGTGCCTCGTTGGAAAGCTCTTTGGCAGCCGCTCTCGTGGCCCCACAGCCCATGGGGCTGCGGGCTTTGCGGCGGCCATCTGCCTCGGCGACACCGGTGCCAATGTGGCGCCGCCGCGCAAGCCTGCGAAGCATTTTCCGGTAGCGCCTCGGCTCTGGCCACAGCTCCCACGCCCGAAGAGCCAGGAGGGAAAGCCGTGCCTCGTTGGAAAGCTCTTTGGCAGCCGCTCGCGTGACCCCACAGACCATGGGGCTGCGGGCTTTGCGGCGGCCGTCAGCCTCAGCGCCACCGGCGCCCACGTGGCACCGCTGCGTCAGCCTGCGAAGCATTTTCCGGTAGCGCCGCGGCTCTGGCCACAGCTCCCACGCCCGAAGAGCCAGGAGGGAAAGCCGTGCCTCGTTGGAAAGCTCTTTGGCAGCCGCTCGCGTGGCCCCACAGCCCGTGGGGCTGCGGGCTTTGCGGCGGCCGTCAGCCTCGGCGCCACCGGCGCCCACGTGGCGCTGCGGCGCCAGCCTGCGAAGCATTTTCCGGTAGGGCCGCGGCTCTGGCGACAGCTCCCACGCCCGAAGAGCGAGGATGGAAAGCCGCGCCTCGTTGGAAAGCCCTTTGGCAGCCGCTCGCGTGGCCCCACAGCCCGTGGGGCTGCGGGCTTTGCGGCGGCCGTCAGCCTCGGCGCCACCGGCGCCCACCTGGCGCCGCCGCGCCAGCCTGCGAAGCATTTTCCGGTAGGGCCGCGGCTCTGGCCACAGCTCCCACGCCCGAAGAGCCAGGAGTGAAAGCCATGCCTCGTTGGAAAGCTCTTTGGCAGCCGCTCGCATGGCCCCACAGCCCGTGGTGCTGCGGGGTTTGCGGCGGCCGTCAGCCTCGGGGACACCGGTGCCCATGTGGCGCCGCCGCGCAAGCCTGCGAAGCATTTTCCGGTAGCGCGTCGGCTCTGGCCACAGCTCCCACGCCCGAAGAGCCAGGAGGGAAAGCCGTGCCTCGTTGGAAAGCTCTTTGGTAGCCGCTCCCGTGGCCCCACAACCCGTGGGGCTGCAGGCTTTGCAGCGGCCGTCAGCCTCGGCGCCACCGGCGCCCCCGAGGCACCGCCGCGCCAGCCTGCGAAGCATTTCCGGGTAGGGCCGCGGCTCTGGCCACAGCTCCCACGCCCGAAGAGCCAGGAGGGAAAGCCGTGCCTCGTTGGAAAGCTCTTTGGCAGCCGCTCGCGTGACCCCACAGCCCAAGAGGCTGCGGGCTTTGCGGCGGCCGTCAGCCTCGGCGCCACCGGCGCACACGTGGCGCCACCGCGCCAGCCTGCGAAGCATTTTCCGGTAGGGCTGCGGCTCTGGCCACAGCTCCCACGCCCGAAGAGCCAGGAGGGAAAGCCGTGCCTCGTTGGGAAGCTCTTTGGCAGCCGCTCGCGTGGCCCCACAGCCCGTGGGGCTGCGGGCTTTGCGGCGGCCGTCAGCCTTGGCGCCACCGGCGCCCACTTGGCGCCGCCGTGCCAGCCTGCGAAGCATTTTCCGGTAGGGCCGCGGCTCTGGCCACAGCTCCCACGCCCGAAGAGCCAGGAGGGAAAACCGTGCCTCGTTGGAAAGCTCTTTGGCAGCCGCTCGCGTGGCCCCACAGACCATGGGGCTGCGGGCTTTGCGGCGGCCGTCAGCCTCAGCGCCACCGGCGCCAACCTTGCTCCGCTGCGTCAGACTGCGAAGCATTTTCCGGTAGGGCCGCTGCTCTGGCCACAGCTCCCACGCCCGAAGAGCCAGGAGGGAAAGCTGTGCCTCGTTGGAAAGCTCTTTGGCAGCCGCTCGCGTGGCCCCACAGCCCGTGGGGCTGCGGGCTTTGCGGCGGCCGTCAGCCTCGTCGCCACCGGCGCCCACCTTGCTCCGCTGCGTCAGCCTGCGAAGTATTTTCCAGTAGGGCCGCGGCTCTGGCGACAGCTCCCACGCCCGAAGAGCCAGGAGGGAAAGCCGTGCCTCGTTGGAAAGCTCTTTGGCAGCCGCTCGTGTGGCCCCACAGCCCGTGGGGCTGCGGGCTTTACGGCGGCCGTCAGCCTCGGCGCCACCGGCGCCCACGTGGGGCCGCCGCGCCAGCCTGTGAAGCATTTTCCAGTAGGGCCGCGGCTCTGGCCACAGCTCCCACGCCCGAAGACCAAGGAGGGAAAGCCGTGCCTCATTGGAAAGCTCTTTGGCAGCCGCTCGCGTGGCCCCACAGCCCGTGGGGCTGCGGGCTTTGCGGCGGCTCTCAGCTTCGGAGCCACCAGCGCCCACGTGGTGCCGCCGCACCAGCCTGCGAAGCATTTTCCAGTAGGGCCGCGGCTCTGGCCACAGCTCCTACGCCCGAAGAGCCAGGAGGGAAAGCCGTGCCTCGTTGGAAAGCTCTTTGGCAGCCGCTCGCTTGGCCCCACAGCCCGTGGGGCTGCGGGCTTTGCGGCAGCCGTCAGCCTCGGCCACACCGGTGCCCACGTGGCGCCGCCGCACCAGCCTGCGATGCATTTTCGGGTAGGGCTGCGGCTCTGGCCACAGCTCCCACGCCCGAAGAGCCAGGAGGGAAAGCCGTGCCTCGTTGGAAAGCTCTTTGGCAGCCGCTCGCGTGGCCCCACAGCCCGTGGGGCTGCAGGCTTTGCGGCGGCCGTCAGCCTCGGCGCCACCGGCGCCCACCTGGCGCCGCCGCGCCAGCCTGCGAAGCATTTTCCGGTAGGGCGGCGGCTCTGGCCACAGCTCCCACGCCCGAAGAGCCAGGAGGGAAAGCCGTGCCTCGTTGGAAAGCTCTTTGGCAGCCGCTCGCGTGGCCCCACAGCTCGTGGGGCTGCGGGCTTTGCGGCGGCCGTCAGCCTCGGCGCCACCAGCGCCCACCTGGCGCCGCCGCGCCAGCCTGCGAAGCATTTTCCGGTAGGGCCGCGGCTCTGGCCACAGCTCGCATGCCCGAAGAGCCAGGAGGGAAAACCGTGCCTCGTTGGAAAGCTCTTTGGCAGCCGCTCGCGTGGCCCCACAGCCCGTGGGGCTGCGGGCTTTGCGGCGGCTCTCAGCCTCGGAGCCACCAGCGCCCACGTGGCGCCGCCGCACCAGCCTGCGAAGCATTTTCCAGTAGGGCCGCGGCTCTGGCCACAGCTCCCACGCCCGAAGAGCCAGGAGGGAAAGCCGTGCCTCGTTGGAAAGCTCTTTGGCAGCCGCTCTCGTGGCCCCACAGCCCATGGGGCTGCGGGCTTTGCGGCGGCCATCAGCCTCGGCGACACCGGTGCCAATGTGGCGCCGCCGCGCAAGCCTGCGAAGCATTTTCCGGTAGCGCCTCGGCTCTGGCCACAGCTCCCACGCCCGAAGAGCCAGGAGGGAAAGCCGTGCCTCGTTGGAAAGCTCTTTGGCAGCCGCTCGCGTGACCCCACAGACCATGGGGCTGCGGGCTTTGCGGCGGCCGTCAGTCTCACCGCCACCGGCGCCCACGTGGCACCGCTGCGTCAGCCTGCGAAGCATTTTCCGGTAGCGCCGCGGCTCTGGCCACAGCTCCCACGCCCGAAGAGCCAGGAGGGAAAGCCGTGCCTCGTTGGAAAGCTCTTTGGCAGCCGCTCGCGTGGCCCCACAGCCCGTGGGGCTGCGGGCTTTGCGGCGGCCGTCAGCCTCGGCGCCACCGGCGCCCACGTGGCGCTGCGGCGCCAGCCTGCGAAGCATTTTCCGGTAGGGCCGCGGCTCTGGCGACAGCTCCCACGCCCGAAGAGCGAGGATGGAAAGCCGCGCCTCGTTGGAAAGCCCTTTGGCAGCCGCTCGCGAGGCCCCACAGCCCGTGGGGCTGCGGGCTTTGCGGCGGCCGTCAGCCTCGGCGCCACCGGCGCCCACCTGGCGCCGCCGCGCCAGCCTGCGAAGCATTTTCCGGTAGGGCCGCGGCTCTGGCCACAGCTCCCACGCCCGAAGAGCCAGGAGTGAAAGCCATGCCTCGTTGGAAAGCTCTTTGGCAGCCGCTCGCATGGCCCCACAGCCCGTGGTGCTGCGGGGTTTGCGGCGGCCGTCAGCCTCGGGGACACCGGTGCCCATGTGGCGCCGCCGCGCAAGCCTGCGAAGCATTTTCCGGTAGCGCGTCGGCTCTGGCCACAGCTCCCACGCCCGAAGAGCCAGGAGGGAAAGCCGTGCCTCGTTGGAAAGCTCTTTGGTAGCCGCTCCCGTGGCCCCACAACCCGTGGGGCTGCGGGCTTTGCAGCGGCCGTCAGCCTCGGCGCCACCGGCGCCCCCGAGGCACCGCCGCGCCAGCCTGCGAAGCATTTCCGGGTAGGGCCGCGGCTCTGGCCACAGCTCCCACGCCCGAAGAGCCAGGAGGGAAAGCCGTGCCTCGTTGGAAAGCTCTTTGGCAGCCGCTCGCGTGACCCCACAGCCCAAGAGGCTGCGGGCTTTGCGGCGGCCGTCAGCCTCGGCGCCACCGGCGCCCACGTGACGCCACCGCGCCAGCCTGCGAAGCATTTTCCGGTAGGGCTGCGGCTCTGGCCACAGCTCCCACGCCCGAAGAGCCAGGAGGGAAAGCCGTGCCTCGTTGGGAAGCTCTTTGGCAGCCGCTCGCGTAGCCCCACAGCCCGTGGGGCTGCGGGCTTTGCGGCGGCCGTCAGCCTTGGCGCCACCGGCGCCCACTTGGCGCCGCCGTGCCAGCCTGCGAAGCATTTTCCGGTAGGGCCGCGGCTCTGGCCACAGCTCCCACGCCCGAAGAGCCAGGAGGGAAAACCGTGCCTCGTTGGAAAGCTCTTTGGCAGCCGCTCGCGTGGCCCCACAGACCATGGGGCTGCGGACTTTGCGGCGGCCGTCAGCCTCAGCGCCACCGGCGCCAACCTTGCTCCGCTGCGTCAGACTGCGAAGCATTTTCCGGTAGGGCCGCGGCTCTGGCCACAGCTCCCACGCCCGAAGAGCCAGGAGGTAAAGCTGTGCCTCGTTGGAAAGCTCTTTGGCAGCCGCTCGCGTGGCCCCACAGCCCGTGGGGCTGCGGGCTTTGCGGCGGCCGTCAGCCTCGTCGCCACCGGCGCCCACCTTGCTCCGCTGCGTCAGCCTGCGAAGTATTTTCCGGTAGGGCCGCGGCTCTGGCGACAGCTCCCACGCCCGAAGAGCCAGGAGGGAAAGCCGTGCCTCGTTGGAAAGCTCTTTGGCAGCCGCTCGTGTGGCCCCACAGCCCGTGGGGCTGCGGGCTTTACGGCGGCCGTCAGCCTCGGCGCCACCGGCGCCCACGTGGGGCCGCCGCGCCAGCCTGTGAAGCATTTTCCAGTAGGGCCGCGGCTCTGGCCACAGCTCCCACGCCCGAAGACCAAGGAGGGAAAGCCGTGCCTCATTGGAAAGCTCTTTGGCAGCCGCTCGCGTGACCCCACAGACCATGGGGCTGCGGGCTTTGCGGCGGCTCTCAGCCTCGGAGCCACCAGCGCCCACGTGGTGCCGCCGCACCAGCCTGCGAAGCATTTTCCAGTAGGGCCGCGGCTCTGGCCACAGCTCCTACGCCCGAAGAGCCAGGAGGGAAAGCCGTGCCTCGTTGGAAAGCTCTTTGGCAGCCGCTCGCTTGGCCCCACAGCCCGTGGGGCTGCGGGCTTTGCGGCGGCCGTCAGCCTCGGCCACACCGGTGCCCACGTGGCGCCGCCGCACCAGCCTGCGATGCGTTTTCGGGTAGGGCTGCGGCTCTGGCCACAGCTCCCACGCCCGAAGAGCCAGGAGGGAAAGCCATGCCTCGTTGGAAAGCTCTTTGGCAGCCGCTCGCGTGGCCCCACAGCCCGTGGGGCTGCAGGCTTTGCGGCGGCCGTCAGCCTCGGCGCCACCGGCGCCCACCTGGCGCCGCCGCGCCAGCCTGCGAAGCATTTTCCGGTAGGGCGGCGGCTCTGGCCACAGGTCCCACGCCAGAAGACCAAGGAGGGAAAGCCGTGCCTCGTTGGAAAGCTCTTTGGCAGCCGATCGCGTGGCCCCACAGCTCGTGGGGCTGCGGGCTTTGCGGCGGCCGTCAGCCTCGGCGCCACCAGCGCCCACCTGGCGCCGCCGCGCCAGCCTGCGAAGCATTTTCCGGTAGGGCCGCGGCTCTGGCCACAGCTCGCATGCCCGAAGAGCCAGGAGGGAAAACCGTACCTCCTTGGAAAGCTCTTTGGCAGCCGCTCGCGTGACCCCACAGACCATGGGGCTGCGGGCTTTGCGGCGGCCGTCAGCCTCAGCGCCACCGGCGCCCACGTGGCACCGCTGCGTCAGCCTGCGAAGCATTTTCCGGTAGCGCCGCGGCTCTGGCCACAGCTCCCACGCCCGAAGAGCCAGGAGGGAAAGCCGTGCCTCGTTGGAAAGCTCTTTGGCAGCCGCTCGCGTGGCCCCACAGCCCGTGGGGCTGCGGGCTTTGCGGCGGCTCTTAGCCTCGGAGCCACCAGCGCCCACGTGGCGCCGCCGCACCAGCCTGCGAAGCATTTTCCAGTAGGGCCGCGGCTCTGGCCACAGCTCCCACGCCCGAAGAGCCAGGAGGGAAAGCCGTGCCTCGTTGGAAAGCTCTTTGGCAGCCGCTCTCGTGGCCCCACAGCCCATGGGGCTGCGGGCTTTGCGGCGGCCATCAGCCTCGGCGACACCGGTGCCCATGTGGCGCCGCCGCGCAAGCCTGCGAAGCATTTTCCGGTAGCGCCTCGGCTCTGGCCACAGCTCCCACGCCCGAAGAGCCAGGAGGGAAAGCCGTGCCTCGTTGGAAAGCTCTTTGGTAGCCGCTCCCGTGGCCCCACAACCCGTGGGGCTGCGGGCTTTGCAGCGGCCGTCAGCCTCGGCGCCACCGGCGCCCCCGAGGCACCGCCGCGGCAGCCTGCGAAGCATTTTCGGGTAGGGCCGCGGCTCTGGCCACAGCTCCCACGCCCGAAGAGCCAGGAGGGAAAGCCGTGCCTCGTTGGAAAGCTCTTTGGCAGCCGCTCGCGTGACCCCACAGACCATGGGGCTGCGGGCTTTGCGGCGGCCGTCAGCCTCGGCGCCACCGGCGCCCACGTGACGCCACCGCGCCAGCCTGCGAAGCATTTTCCGGTAGGGCCGCGGCTCTGGCCACAGCTCCCACGCCCGAAGAGCCAGGAGGGAAAGCCGTGCCTCGTTGGGAAGCTCTTTGGCAGCCCCTCGCGTGGCCCCACAGCCCGTGGGGCTGCGGGCTTTGCGGCGGCCGTCAGCCTTGGCGCCACCGGCGCCCACTTGGCGCCGCCGTGCCAGCCTGCGAAGCATTTTCCGGTAGGGCCGCGGCTCTGGCCACAGCTCCCACGCCCGAAGAGCCAGGAGGGAAAGCCGTGCCTCGTTGGAAAGCTCTTTGGCAGCCGCTCGCGTGGCCCCACAGCCCGTGGGGCTGCGGGCTTTGCGGCGGCCGTCAGCCTCGGCGCCACCGGCGCCCACGTGGCGCTGCGGCGCCAGCCTGCGAAGCATTTTCCGGTAGGGCCGCGGCTCTGGCGACAGCTCCCACGCCCGAAGAGCGAGGATGGAAAGCCGCGCCTCGTTGGAAAGCCCTTTGGCAGCCGCTCGCGAGGCCCCACAGCCCGTGGGGCTGCGGGCTTTGCGGCGGCCGTCAGCCTCGGCGCCACCGGCGCCCACCTGGCGCCGCCGTGCCAGCCTGCGAAGCATTTTCCGGTAGGGCCGCGGCTCTGGCCACAGCTCCCACGCCCGAAGAGCCAGGAGTGAAAGCCATGCCTCGTTGGAAAGCTCTTTGGCAGCCGCTCGCATGGCCCCACAGCCCGTGGGGCTGCGGGCTTTGCGGCGGCCGTCAGCCTCGGCGCCACCGGCGCCCACCTGGCGCCGCCGCGCCAGCCTGCAAAGCATTTTCGGGTAGAGCCGCGGCTCTGGCCACAGCTCCCACACCCGAAGAGCCAGGAGGGAAAGCCATGCCTCGTTGGAAAGCTATTTGGCAGCCGCTCGCGTGGCCCCACAGCCCGTGGGTCTGCGGGCTTTGCTGCGGCCGTCAGCCTCGGAGCCACCAGCGCCCACGTGGCGCCGCCGCACCAGCCTGCGAAGCATTTTCTGGTAGGGCCGCGGCTCTGGCCACAGCTCCTACGCCCAAAGAGCCAGGAGGGAAAGCCGTGCCTCGTTGGAAAGCTCCTTGGCAGCCGCTCGCGTGGCCCCACAGCCCATGGGGCTGCGGGCTTTGCGGCGGCCATCAGCCTCGGCGACACCGGTGCCCACGTGGCGCCGCCGCGCAAGCCTGCGAAGCGTTTTCCGGTAGCGCCTCAGCTCTGGCCGCAGCTCCCACGCCCGAAGAGCCAGGAGGGAAAGCCGTGCCTCGTTGGAAAGCTCTTTGGCAGCCGCTCGCGTGGCCCCACAGCCCGTGGGGCTGCGGGCTTTGCAGCGGCCGTCAGCCTCGGCGCCACCGGCGCCCCCGAGGCACCGCCGCGCCAGCCTGCGAAGCATTTTCGGGTAGCGCCTTGGCTCTGGCCACAGCTCCCACGCCCGAATAGCCAGGAGGGAAAGCCGTGCCTCGTTGGAAAGCTCTTTGGCAGCCGCTCGCATGGCCCCACAGCCCGTGGGGCTGCGGGCTTTGCGGCGGCCGTCAGCCTTGGCGCCACCGGCGCCCACGTGGCGCCGCCGTGCCAGCCTGCGAAGCATTTTCCGGTAGGGCCGCGGCTCTGGCCACAGCTCCCACGCCCGAAGAGCCAGGAGGGAAAGCCGTGCCTCGTTGGAAAACCCTTTGGCAGCCGCTCGCGTGGCCCCACAGACCATGGGGCTGCGGGCTTTGCGGCGGCCGTCAGCCTCGGCGCCACCGGCGCACACCTGGCACCGCCGCGCCAGCCTTCAAAGCATTTTCGGGTAGGGCCGCTGCTCTGGCCACAGCTCCCACGCCCGAAGAGCCAGGAGGGAAAGCTGTGCCTCGTTGGAAAGCTCTTTGGCAGCCGCTCGCGTGGCCCCACAGCCCGTGGGGCTGCGGGCTTTGCGGCGGCCGTCAGCCTCGGTGCCACCGGCGCCCACCTGGCGCCGCCGCACCAGCCTGCGAAGCATTTTCGGTAGGGCCTCGGCTCTGGCCACAGCTCCCATGCCCGAAGAGCCAGGAGGGAAAGCCGTGCCTCATTGGAAAGCTCTTTGGCAGCCGCTCGCGTGGCCCCACAGCCCGTGGGGCTGCGGGCTTTGCGGCGGCCGTCGGCCTCGGCGCCACCGGGACCCACCTGGGGCCGCCGCGCCAGCCTGCGAAGCATTTTCCGGTAGGGCCGCGGCTCTGACCACAGCTCCCACGCCCAAAGAGCCAGGAGGGAAAGCCGTGCCTCGTTGGAAAGCTCTTTGGCAGCCGCTGGCGTGGCCCCACAGCTCGTGGGGCTGCGGGCTTTGCGGCGGCCCTCAGCCTCGTCGCCACCGGTGCCCACCTGGCGCCGCCGCACCAGCCTGCGAAGCATTTTCCGGTAGTGCCGCGGCTCTGGCCACAGCTCCCACGCCCGAAAAGCCAGGAGGGAAAGCCATGCCTCGTTGGAAAGCTCTTTGGCAGGCGCTCGCGTGGCCCCACAGCCCGTGGGGCTGCGGGCTTTGCGGCGGCCGTCAGCCTCGGCGCCACCGGCGCCCACGTGGCGCTGCGGCGCCAGCCTGCGAAGCATTTTCCGGTAGGGCCGCGGCTCTGGCGACAGCTCCCACGCCCGAAGAGCGAGGATGGAAAGCCGCGCCTCGTTGGAAAGCCCTTTGGCAGCCGCTCGCGTGGCCCCACAGCCCGTGGGGCTGCGGGCTTTGCGGCGGCCGTCAGCCTCGGCGCCACCGGCGCCCACCTGGCGCCGCCGCGCCAGCCTGCGAAGCATTTTCCGGTAGGGCCGCGGCTCTGGCCACAGCTCCCACGCCCGAAGAGCCAGGAGTGAAAGCCATGCCTCGTTGGAAAGCTCTTTGGCAGCCGCTCGCATGGCCCCACAGCCCGTGGTGCTGCGGGGTTTGCGGCGGCCGTCAGCCTCGGGGACACCGGTGCCCATGTGGCGCCGCCGCGCAAGCCTGCGAAGCATTTTCCGGTAGCGCCTCGGCTCTGGCCACAGCTCCCACGCCCGAAGAGCCAGGAGGGAAAGCCGTGCCTCGTTGGAAAGCTCTTTGGTAGCCGCTCCCGTGGCCCCACAACCCGTGGGGCTGCGGGCTTTGCAGCGGCCGTCAGCCTCGGCGCCACCGGCGCCCCCGAGGCACCGCCGCGCCAGCCTGCGAAGCATTTCCGGGTAGGGCCACGGCTCTGGCCACAGCTCCCACGCCCGAAGAGCCAGGAGGGAAAGCCGTGCCTCGTTGGAAAGCTCTTTGGCAGCCGCTCGCGTGACCCCACAGCCCAAGAGGCTGCGGGCTTTGCGGCGGCCGTCAGCCTTGGCGCCACCGGCGCCCACTTGGCGCTGCCGTGCCAGCCTGCGAAGCATTTTCCGGTAGGGCCGCGGCTCTGGCCACAGCTACCACGCCCGAAGAGCCAGGAGGGAAAACCGTGCCTCGTTGGAAAGCTCTTTGGC
This sequence comes from Chroicocephalus ridibundus, assembly GCF_963924245.1. Taxonomy (NCBI): domain Eukaryota; kingdom Metazoa; phylum Chordata; class Aves; order Charadriiformes; family Laridae; genus Chroicocephalus; species Chroicocephalus ridibundus. The sequence continues at coordinate 213,144 of NW_026961325.1, forward strand.
AGCCGCTCGCGTGGCCCCACAGACCATGGGGCTGCGGGCTTTGCGGCAGCCGTCAGCCTCAGCGCCACCGGCGCCAACCTTGCTCCGCTGCGTCAGACTGCGAAGCATTTTCCGGTAGGGCCGCGGCTCTGGCCACAGCTCCCACGCCCGAAGAGCCAGGAGGGAAAGCTGTGCCTCGTTGGAAAGCTCTTTGGCAGCCGCTCGCGTGGCCCCACAGCCCGTGGGGCTGCAGGCTTTGCGGCGGCCGTCAGCCTCGTCGCCACCGGCGCCCACCTTGCTCCGCTGCGTCAGCCTGCGAAGTATTTTCCGGTAGGGCCGCGGCTCTGGCCACAGCTCCCACGCCCGAAGAGCCAGGAGGGAAAGCCGTGCCTCGTTGGAAAGCTCTTTGGCAGCCGCTCGTGTGGCCCCACAGCCCGTGGGGCTGCGGGCTTTACGGCGGCCGTCAGCCTCGGCGCCACCGGCGCCCACGTGGGGCCGCCGCACCAGCCTGCGAAGCATTTTCCAGTAGGGCCGCGGCTCTGGCCACAGCTCCTACGCCCGAAGAGCCAGGAGGGAAAGCCGTGCCTCGTTGGAAAGCTCTTTGGCAGCCGCTCGCTTGGCCCCACAGCCCGTGGGGCTGCGGGCTTTGCGGCGGCCGTCAGCCTCGGCCACACCGGTGCCCACGTGGCGCCGCCGCACCAGCCTGCGATGCATTTTCGGGTAGGGCTGCGGCTCTGGCCACAGCTCCCACGCCCGAAGAGCCAGGAGGGAAAGCCATGCCTCGTTGGAAAGCTCTTTGGCAGCCGCTCGCGTGGCCTCACAGCCCGTGGGGCTGCAGGCTTTGCGGCGGCCGTCAGCCTCGGCGCCACCGGCGCCCACCTGGCGCCGCCGCGCCAGCCTGCGAAGCATTTTCCAGTAGGGCGGCGGCTCTGGCCACAGCTCCCACGCCCGAAGAGCCAGGAGGGAAAGCCGTGCCTCGTTGGAAAGCTCTTTGGCAGCCGCTCGCGTGGCCCCACAGCTCGTGGGGCTGCGGGCTTTGCGGCGGCCGTCAGCCTCGGCGCCACCAGCGCCCACCTGGCGCCGCCGCGCCAGCCTGCGAAGCATTTTCCGGTAGGGCCGCGTCTCTGGCCACAGCTCGCATGCCCGAAGAGCCAGGAGGGAAAACCGTACCTCCTTGGAAAGCTCTTTGGCAGCCGCTCGCGTGACCCCACAGACCATGGGGCTGCGGGCTTTGCGGCGGCCGTCACCCTCAGCGCCACCGGCGCCCACGTGGCACCGCTGCGTCATCCTGCGAAGCATTTTCGGGTAGCGCCTTGGCTCTGGCCACAGCTCCCACGCCCGAAGAGCCAGGAGGGAAAGCCGTGCCTCGTTGGAAAGCTCTTTGGCAGCCGCTCGCCTGGCGAAACAGCCCGTGGGGCTGCGGGCTTTGCGGCGGCTCTCAGCCTCGGAGCCACCAGCGCCCACGTGGCGCCGCCGCACCAGCCTGCGAAGCATTTTCCAGTAGGGCCGCGGCTCTGGCCACAGCTCCCACGCCCGAAGAGCCAGGAGGGAAAGCCGTGCCTCGTTGGAAAGCTCTTTGGCAGCCGCTCTCGTGGCCCCACAGCCCATGGGGCTGCGGGCTTTACAGCGGCCGTCAGCCTCGGCGCCACCGGCGCCCCCGAGGCACCGCCGCGCCAGCCTGCGAAGCATTTCCGGGTAGGGCCGCGGCTCTGGCCACAGCTCCCACGCCCGAAGAGCCAGGAGGGAAAGCCATGCCTCGTTGGAAAGCTCTTTGGCAGCCGCTCGCATGGCCCCACAGCCCGTGGGGCTGCGGGCTTTGCGGCGGCCGTCAGCCTCGGCGCCACCGGCGCCCACGTGGCACCGCCGCGCCAGCCCCCGAAGCATTTTCCGGTAGGGCCACGGCTCTGGCCACAGGTCCTACGCCCGAAGAGCCAGGAGGGAAAGCCGTGCCTCGTTGGAAAGCTCTTTGGCAGCCGCTCGTGTGGCCCCACAGCCCGTGGGGCTGCGGGCTTTGCGGCGGCCGTCGGCCTCGGCGCCACTGGGACCCACCTGGGGCCGCCGCGCCAGCCTGCGAAGCATTTTCCGGTAGGGCCGCGGCTCTGACCACAGCTCCCACGCCCAAAGAGCCAGGAGGGAAAGCCGTGCCTCGTTGGAAAGCTCTTTGGCAGCCGCTGGCGTGGCCCCACAGCTCGTGGGGCTGCGGGCTTTGCGGCGGCCCTCAGCCTCGTCGCCACCGGTGCCCACCTGGCGCCGCCGCGCCAGCCTGCGAAGCATTTTCCGGTAGGGCCGCGGCTCTGGCCACAGCTCCCACGCCCGAAAAGCCAGGAGGGAAAGCCATGCCTCGTTGGAAAGCTCTTTGGCAGGCGCTCGCGTGGCCCCGCAGCCCGTGGGGCTGCGGGCTTTGCGGCGGCCGTCAGCCTCGGCACCACCGGCGCCCACGTGGCGCCGCCGCGCCAGCCTGCGAAGCATTTTCCGGTAGGGCCGCGGCTCTGGCCACAGCTCCCACGCCCGAAGAGCCAGGAGGGAAAGCCGTGCCTCGTTGGAAAGCTCTTTGGCAGCCGCTCGCGTGGCCCCACAGCCCGTGGGGCTGCGGGCTTTGCGGCGGCCGTCAGCCTCGGCGCCACCGGCGCCCACGTGGCGCTGCGGCGCCAGCCTGCGAAGCATTTTCCGGTAGGGCCGCGGCTCTGGCGACAGCTCCCACGCCCGAAGAGCGAGGATGGAAAGCCGTGCCTCGTTGGAAAGCCCTTTGGCAGCCGCTCGCGTGGCCCCACAGCCCGTGGGGCTGCGGGCTTTGCGGCGGCCGTCAGCCTCGGCGCCACCGGCGCCCACCTGGCGCCGCCGCGCCAGCCTGCGAAGCATTTTCCGGTAGGGCCGCGGCTCTGGCCACAGCTCCCACGCCCGAAGAGCCAGGAGTGAAAGCCATGCCTCGTTGGAAAGCTCTTTGGCAGCCGCTCGCATGGCCCCACAGCCCGTGGTGCTGCGGGGTTTGCGGCGGCCGTCAGCCTCGGGGACACCGGTGCCCACGTGGCGCCGCCGCGCAAGCCTGCGAAGCATTTTCCGGTAGCGCCTCGGCTCTGGCCACAGCTCCCACGCCCGAAGAGCCAGGAGGGAAAGCCGTGCCTCGTTGGAAAGCTCTTTGGTAGCCGCTCCCGTGGCCCCACAACCCGTGGGGCTGCGGGCTTTGCAGCGGCCGTCAGCCTCGGCGCCACCGGCGCCCCCGAGGCACCGCCGCGCCAGCCTGCGAAGCATTTCCGGGTAGGGCCACGGCTCTGGCCACAGCTCCCACGCCCGAAGAGCCAGGAGGGAAAGCCGTGCCTCGTTGGAAAGCTCTTTGGCAGCCGCTCGCGTGACCCCACAGCCCAAGAGGCTGCGGGCTTTGCGGCGGCCGTCAGCCTCGGCGCCACCGGCGCCCACGTGGCGCCACCGCGCCAGCCTGCGAAGCATTTTCCGGTAGGGCTGCGGCTCTGGCCACAGCTCCCACGCCCGAAGAGCCAGGAGGGAAAGCCGTGCCTCGTTGGGAAGCTCTTTGGCAGCCGCTCGCGTGGCCCCACAGCCCGTGGGGCTGCGGGCTTTGCGGCGGCCGTCAGCCTTGGCGCCACCGGCGCCCACTTGGCGCTGCCGTGCCAGCCTGCGAAGCATTTTCCGGTAGGGCCGCGGCTCTGGCCACAGCTACCACGCCCGAAGAGCCAGGAGGGAAAAGCGTGCCTCGTTGGAAAGCTCTTTGGCAGCCGCTCGCGTGGCCCCACAGACCATGGGGCTGCGGGCTTTGCGGCAGCCGTCAGCCTCAGCGCCACCGGCGCCAACCTTGCTCCGCTGCGTCAGACTGCGAAGCATTTTCCGGTAGGGCCGCGGCTCTGGCCACAGCTCCCACGCCCGAAGAGCCAGGAGGGAAAGCTGTGCCTCGTTGGAAAGCTCTTTGGCAGCCGCTCGCGTGGCCCCACAGCCCGTGGGGCTGCGGGCTTTGCGGCGGCCGTCAGCCTCGGCGCCACCGGCGCCCACCTTGCTCCGCTGCGTCAGCCTGCGAAGTATTTTCCGGTAGGGCCGCGGCTCTGGCCACAGCTCCCACGCCCGAAGAGCCAGGAGGGAAAGCCGTGCCTCGTTGGAAAGCTCTTTGGCAGCCGCTCGTGTGGCCCCACAGCCCGTGGGGCTGCGGGCTTTACGGCGGCCGTCAGCCTCGGCGCCACCGGCGCCCACGTGGGGCCGCCGCACCAGCCTGCGAAGCATTTTCCAGTAGGGCCGCGGCTCTGGCCACAGCTCCTACGCCCGAAGAGCCAGGAGGGAAAGCCGTGCCTCGTTGGAAAGCTCTTTGGCAGCCGCTCGCTTGGCCCCACAGCCCGTGGGGCTGCGGGCTTTGCGGCGGCCGTCAGCCTCGGCCACACCGGTGCCCACGTGGCGCCGCCGCACCAGCCTGCGATGCATTTTCGGGTAGGGCTGCGGCTCTGGCCACAGCTCCCACGCCCGAAGAGCCAGGAGGGAAAGCCATGCCTCGTTGGAAAGCTCTTTGGCAGCCGCTCGCGTGGCCCCACAGCCCGTGGGGCTGCAGGCTTTGCGGCGGCCGTCAGCCTCGGCGCCACCGGCGCCCACCTGGCGCCGCCGCGCCAGCCTGCGAAGCATTTTCCAGTAGGGCGGCGGCTCTGGCCACAGCTCCCACGCCCGAAGAGCCAGGAGGGAAAGCCGTGCCTCGTTGGAAAGCTCTTTGGCAGCCGCTCGCGTGGCCCCACAGCTCGTGGGGCTGCGGGCTTTGCGGCGGCCGTCAGCCTCGGCGCCACCAGCGCCCACCTGGCGCCGCCGCGCCAGCCTGCGAAGCATTTTCCGGTAGGGCCGCGTCTCTGGCCACAGCTCGCATGCCCGAAGAGCCAGGAGGGAAAACCGTACCTCCTTGGAAAGCTCTTTGGCAGCCGCTCGCGTGACCCCACAGACCATGGGGCTGCGGGCTTTGCGGCGGCCGTCACCCTCAGCGCCACCGGCGCCCACGTGGCACCGCTGCGTCATCCTGCGAAGCATTTTCGGGTAGCGCCTTGGCTCTGGCCACAGCTCCCACGCCCGAAGAGCCAGGAGGGAAAGCCGTGCCTCGTTGGAAAGCTCTTTGGCAGCCGCTCGCGTGGCCCCACAGCCCGTGGGGCTGCGGGCTTTGCGGCGGCTCTCAGCCTCGGAGCCACCAGCGCCCACGTGGCGCCGCCGCACCAGCCTGCGAAGCATTTTCCAGTAGGGCCGCGGCTCTGGCCACAGCTCCCACGCCCGAAGAGCCAGGAGGGAAAGCCGTGCCTCGTTGGAAAGCTCTTTGGCAGCCGCTCTCGTGGCCCCACAGCCCATGGGGCTGCGGGCTTTGCAGCGGCCGTCAGCCTCGGCGCCACCGGCGCCCCCGAGGCACCGCCGCGCCAGCCTGCGAAGCATTTCCGGGTAGGGCCGCGGCTCTGGCCACAGCTCCCACGCCCGAAGAGCCAGGAGGGAAAGCCATGCCTCGTTGGAAAGCTCTTTGGCAGCCGCTCGCATGGCCCCACAGCCCGTGGGGCTGCGGGCTTTGCGGCGGCCGTCAGCCTCGGCGCCACCGGCGCCCACGTGGCACCGCCGCGCCAGCCCCCGAAGCATTTTCCGGTAGGGCCACGGCTCTGGCCACAGGTCCTACGCCCGAAGAGCCAGGAGGGAAAGCCGTGCCTCATTGGAAAGCTCTTTGGCAGCCGCTCGCATGGCCCCACAGCCCGTGGGGCTGCGGGCTTTGCGGCGGCCGTCGGCCTCGGCGCCACTGGGACCCACCTGGGGCCGCCGCGCCAGCCTGCGAAGCATTTTCCGGTAGGGCCGCGGCTCTGACCACAGCTCCCACGCCCAAAGAGCCAGGAGGGAAAGCCGTGCCTCGTTGGAAAGCTCTTTGGCAGCCGCTGGCGTGGCCCCACAGCTCGTGGGGCTGCGGGCTTTGCGGCGGCCCTCAGCCTCGTCGCCACCGGTGCCCACCTGGCGCCGCCGCGCCAGCCTGCGAAGCATTTTCCGGTAGGGCCGCGGCTCTGGGCACAGCTCCCACGCCCGAAGAGCCAGGAGGGAAAGCCGTGCCTCGTTGGAAAGCTCTTTGGCAGCCGCTCGCGTGGCCCCACAGCTCGTGGGGCTGCGGGCTTTGCGGCGGCCCTCAGCCTCGGCACCACCGGCGCCCACGTGGCGCCGCCGCGCCAGCCTGCGAAGCATTTTCCGGTAGGGCCGCGGCTCTGGCCACAGCTCCCACGCCCGAAGAGCCAGGAGGGAAAGCCGTGCCTCGTTGGAAAGCCCTTTGGCAGCCGCTCGCGTGGCCCCACAGCCCGTGGGGCTGCGGGCTTTGCGGCGGCCGTCAGCCTCGGCGCCACCGGCGCCCACCTGGCGCCGCCGCGCCAGCCTGCGAAGCATTTTCCGGTAGGGCCGCGGCTCTGGCCACAGCTCCCACGCCCGAAGAGCCAGGAGTGAAAGCCATGCCTCGTTGGAAAGCTCTTTGGCAGCCGCTCGCATGGCCCCACAGCCCGTGGTGCTGCGGGGTTTGCGGCGGCCGTCAGCCTCGGGGACACCGGTGCCCACGTGGCGCCGCCGCGCAAGCCTGCGAAGCATTTTCCGGTAGCGCCTCGGCTCTGGCCACAGCTCCCACGCCCGAAGAGCCAGGAGGGAAAGCCGTGCCTCGTTGGAAAGCTCTTTGGTAGCCGCTCCCGTGGCCCCACAACCCGTGGGGCTGCGGGCTTTGCAGCGGCCGTCAGCCTCGGCGCCACCGGCGCCCCCGAGGCACCGCCGCGCCAGCCTGCGAAGCATTTTCCAGTAGGGCCGCGGCTCTGGCCACAGCTCCCACGCCCGAAGAGCCAGGAGGGAAAGCCGTGCCTCGTTAGAAAGCTCTTTGGCAGCCGCTCGCGTGACCCCAGAGCCCAAGATGCTGCGGGCTTTGCGGCGGCCGTCAGCCTCGGCGCCACCGGCGCCCACGTGGCGCCACCGCGCCAGCCTGCGAAGCATTTTCCGGTAGGGCTGCGGCTCTGGCCACAGCTCCCACGCCCGAAGAGCCAGGAGGGAAAGCCGTGCCTCGTTGGGAAGCTCTTTGGCAGCCGCTCGCGTGGCCCCACAGCCCGTGGGGCTGCGGGCTTTGCGGCGGCCGTCAGCCTTGGCGCCACCGGCGCCCACTTGGCGCCGCCGTGCAAGCCTGCGAAGCATTTTCCGGTAGGGCCGCGGCTCTGGCCACAGCTCCCACGCCCGAAGAGCCAGGAGGGAAAGCCGTGCCTCGTTGGAAAGCTCTTTGGCAGCCGCTCGCGTGGCCCCACAGCCCGTGGGGCTGCAGGCTTTGTGGCGGCCGTCAGCCTCGGCCACACTGGAGCCCACGTGGCGCCGCCGCGCCAGCCTGCGAAGCATTTTCGGGTAGGGCCGCGGCTCTGGCCACAGCTCCCACGCCCGAAGAGCCAGGAGGGAAAGCCGTGCCTCGTTGGAAAGCTCTTTGGCAGCCGCTCGCGTGGCCCCACAGCCCGTGGGGCTGCGGGCTTTGCGGCGGCCGTCAGCCTCGGCACCATCGGCGCCCACGTGGCGCCGCCGCGCCGGCCTGCGAAGCATTTACGGGTAGGGCGGCGGCTCTGGCCACAGCTCCCACGCCCGAAGAGCCAGGAGGGAAAGCTGTGCCTCGTTGGAAAGCTCTTTGGCAGCCGCTCGCGTGGCCCCACAGCCCGTGGGGCTGCGGGCTTTGCGGCGGCCGTCAGCCTCGTCGCCACCGGCGCCCACCTTGCTCCGCTGCGTCAGCCTGCGAAGTATTTTCCGGTAGGGCCGCGGCTCTGGCCACAGCTCCCACGCCCGAAGAGCCAGGAGGGAAAGCCGTGCCTCGTTGGAAAGCTCTTTGGCAGCCGCTCGTGTGGCCCCACAGCCCGTGGGGCTGCGGGCTTTACGGCGGCCGTCAGCCTCGGCGCCACCGGCGCCCACGTGGGGCCGCCGCGCCAGCCTGTGAAGCATTTTCCAGTAGGGCCGCGGCTCTGGCCACAGCTCCCACGCCCGAAGACCAAGGAGGGAAAGCCGTGCCTCATTGGAAAGCTCTTTGGCAGCCGCTCGCGTGGCCCCACAGCCCGTGGGGCTGCGGGCTTTGCGGCGGCTCTCAGCCTCGGAGCCACCAGCGCCCACGTGGTGCCGCCGCACCAGCCTGCGAAGCATTTTCCAGTAGGGCCGCGGCTCTGGCCACAGCTCCTACGCCCGAAGAGCCAGGAGGGAAAGCCGTGCCTCGTTGGAAAGCTCTTTGGCAGCCGCTCGCTTGGCCCCACAGCCCGTGGGGCTGCGGGCTTTGCGGCGGCCGTCAGCCTCGGCCACACCGGTGCCCACGTGGCGCCGCCGCACCAGCCTGCGATGCATTTTCGGGTAGGGCTGCGGCTCTGGCCACAGCTCCCACGCCCGAAGAGCCAGGAGGGAAAGCCATGCCTCGTTGGAAAGCTCTTTGGCAGCCGCTCGCGTGGCCCCACAGCCCGTGGGGCTGCAGGCTTTGCGGCGGCCGTCAGCCTCGGCGCCACCGGCGCCCACCTTGCTCCGCTGCGTCAGACTGCGAAGCATTTTCCGGTAGGGCCGCGGCTCTGGCCACAGCTCCCACGCCCGAAGAGCCAGGAGGGAAAGCCGTGCCTCGTTGGAAAGCTCTTTGGCAGCCGCTCGCGTGGCCCCACAGCCCGTGGGACTGCAGGCTTTGCGGCGGCCGTCAGCCTCGGCGCCACCGGCGCCCACGTGGCGCCGCCGCGCCAGCCTGCGAAGCATTTTCGGGTAGGGCCGCGGCTCTGGCCACAGCTCCCACGCCCGAAGAGCCAGGAGGGAAAGCCATGCCTCGTTGGAAAGCTCTTTGGCAGCCGCTCGCATGGTCCCAGAGCCCGTGGGGCTGCGGGCTTTGCAGCGGCCGTGAGCCTCGGCGCCACCGGCGCCCACCTGGCGCCGCCGCGCCAGCCTGCAAAGCATTTTCGGGTAGAGCCGCGGCTCTGGCCACAGCTCCCACACCCGAAGAGCCAGGAGGGAAAGCCATGCCTCGTTGGAAAGCTATTTGGCAGCCGCTCGCGTGGCCCCACAGCCCGTGGGGCTGCGGGCTTTGCTGCGGCCGTCAGCCTCGGAGCCACCAGCGCCCACGTGGCGCCGCCGCACCAGCCTGCGAAGCATTTTCTGGTAGGGCCGCGGCTCTGGCCACAGCTCCTACGCCCAAAGAGCCAGGAGGGAAAGCCGTGCCTCGTTGGAAAGCTCCTTGGCAGCCGCTCGCGTGGCCCCACAGCCCATGGGGCTGCGGGCTTTGCGGCGGCCATCAGCCTCGGCGACACCGGCGCCCACGTGGCGCCGCCGCGCAAGCCTGCGAAGCGTTTTCCGGTAGCGCCTCGGCTCTGGCCGCAGCTCCCACGCCCGAAGAGCCAGGAGGGAAAGCCGTGCCTCGTTGGAAAGCTCTTTGGTAGCCGCTCCCGTGGCCCCACAACCCGTGGGGCTGCGGGCTTTGCAGCGGCCGTCAGCCTCGGCGCCACCGGCGCCCCCGAGGCACCGCCGCGCCAGCCTGCGAAGCATTTTCGGGTAGCGCCTTGGCTCTGGCCACAGCTCCCACGCCCGAATAGCCAGGAGGGAAAGCCGTGCCTCGTTGGAAAGCTCTTTGGCAGCCGCTCGCATGGCCCCACAGCCCGTGGGGCTGCGGGCTTTGCGGCGGCCGTCAGCCTTGGCGCCACCGGCGCCCACTTGGCGCCGCCGTGCCAGCCTGCGAAGCATTTTCCGGTAGGGCCGCGGCTCTGGCCACAGCTCCCACGCCCGAAGAGCCAGGAGGGAAAGCCGTGCCTCGTTGGAAAACCCTTTGGCAGGCGCTCGCGTGGCCCCACAACCATGGGGCTGCGGGCTTTGCGGCGGCCGTCAGCCTCGGCGCCACCGGCGCACACCTGGCACCGCCGCGCCAGCCTGCGAAGCATTTTCGGGTAGGGCCGCGGCTCTGGCCACAGCTCCCACGCCCGAAGAGCCAGGAGGGAAAGCTGTGCCTCGTTGGAAAGCTCTTTGGCAGCCGCTCGCGTGGCCCCACAGCCCGTGGGGCTGCGGGCTTTGCGGCGGCCGTCAGCCTCGGTGCCACCGGCGCCCACCTGGCGCCGCCGCACCAGCCTGCGAATCATTTTCTGGTAGGGCCGCGGCTCTGGCCACAGCTCCCATGCCCGAAGAGCCAGGAGGGAAAGCCGTGCCTCATTGGAAAGCTCTTTGGCAGCCGCTCGCGTGGCCCCACAGCCCGTGGGGCTGCGGGCTTTGCGGCGGCCGTCGGCCTCGGCGCCACCGGGACCCACCTGGGGCCGCCGCGCCAGCCTGCGAAGCATTTTCCGGTAGGGCCGCGGCTCTGGCCACAGCTCCCACGCCCAAAGAGCCAGGAGGGAAAGCCGTGCCTCGTTGGAAAGCTCTTTGGCAGCCGCTGGCGTGGCCCCACAGCTCGTGGGGCTGCGGGCTTTGCGGCGGCCCTCAGCCTCGACGCCACCGGTGCCCACCTGGCGCCGCCGCGCCAGCCTGCGAAGCATTTTCCGGTAGGGCCGCGGCTCTGGCGACAGCTCCCACGCCCGAAGAGCGAGGATGGAAAGCCGCGCCTCGTTGGAAAGCCCTTTGGCAGCCGCTCGCGTGGCCTCACAGCCCGTGGGGCTGCGGGCTTTGCGGCGGCTCTCAGCCTCGGAGCCACCAGCGCCCCCGAGGCACCGCCGCGCCAGCCTGCGAAGCATTTTCCGGTAGGGCCGCGGCTTTGGCCACAGCTCCCACGCCCGAAGAGCCAGGAGGGAAAGCCGTGCCTCGTTGGAAAGCTCTTTGGCAGCCGCTCGCGTGGCCCCACAGCCCGTGGGGCTGCAGGCTTTGCGGCGGCCGTCAGCCTCGGCCACACTGGAGCCCACGTGGCGCCGCCGCGCCAGCCTGCGAAGCATTTTCGGGTACGGCCGCGGCTCTAGCCACAGCTCCCACGCCCGAAGAGCCAGGAGGGAAAGCCGTGCCTCGTTGGAAAGCTCTTTGGCAGCCGCTCGCGTGGCCCCACAGCCCGTGGGGCTGCGGGCTTTGCGGCGGCCGTCAGCCTCGGCACCATCGGCGCCCACGTGGCGCCGCCGCGCCGGCCTGCGAAGCATTTTCGGGTAGGGCGGCGGCTCTGGCCACAGCTCCCACGCCCGAAGAGCCAGGAGGGAAAGCTGTGCCTCGTTCGAAAGCTCTTTGGCAGCCGCTCGCGTGGCCCCACAGCCCGTGGGGCTGCGGGCTTTGCGGCGGCCGTCAGCCTCGGCGCCACCGGCGCCCACGTGGCGCCGCCGTGCCAGCCTGCGAAGCATTTTCGGGTAGGGCCGCGGCTCTGGCCACAGCTCCCATCCCCGAAGAGCCAGGAGGGAAAGCCGTGCCTCGTTGGAAAGCTCTTTGGCAGCTGCTCGCGTGGCCCCACAGCCCGTGGGGCTGCGGGCTTTGCGGCGGCCGTCAGCCTCGGCGCCACCGGCGCCCACCTTGCTCCGCTGCGTCAGCCCGCGAAGTATTTTCCGGTAGGGCCGCGGCTCTGGAGACAGCTCCCACGCCCGAAGAGCCAGGAGGGAAAGCCGTGCCTCGTTGGAAAGCTCTTTGGCAGCCGCTCGTGGGGCCCCACAGCCCGTGGGGCTGCGGGCTTTGCGGCGGCTCTCAGCCTCGGAGCCACCGGCGCCCACGTGGTGCCGCCGCACCAGCCTGCGAAGCATTTTCCGGTAGCGCCTCGGCTCTGGCCACAGCTCCCACGCCCGAATAGCCAGGAGGGAAAGCCATGCCTCGTTGGAAAGCTCTTTGGCAGCCGCTCGCGTGGCCCCACAGCCCGTGGCGCTTCGGGCTTTGCGGCGGCCGTCAGCCTTGGCGCCACCGGCGCCCACGTGGCGCCGCCGTGCCAGCCTGCGAAGCATTTTCCGGTAGGGCCGCGGCTCTGGCCACAGCTCCCACGCTCGAAGAGCCAGATGGGAAAGCCATGCCTCGTTGGAAAGCTCTTTGGCAGCCGCTGGCGTGGCCCCACAGCTCGTGGGGCTGCGGGCTTTGCGGCGGCCCTCAGCCTCGTCGCCACCGGTGCCCACCTGGCGCCGCCGCGCCAGCCTGCGAAGCATTTTCCGGTAGGGCCGCGGCTCTGGCCACAGCTCCCACGCCCGAAAAGCCAGGAGGGAAAGCCATGCCTCGTTGGAAAGCTCTTTGGCAGGCGCTCGCGTGGCCCCGCAGCCCGTGGGGCTGCGGGCTTTGCGGCGGCCGTCAGCCTCGGCACCACCGGCGCCCACGTGGCGCCGCCGCGCCAGCCTGCGAAGCATTTTCCGGTAGGGCCGCGGCTCTGGCCACAGCTCCCACGCCCGAAGAGCCAGGAGTGAAAGCCATGCCTCGTTGGAAAGCTCTTTGGCAGCCGCTCGCATGGCCCCACAGCCCGTGGTGCTGCGGGGTTTGCGGCGGCCGTCAGCCTCGGGGACACCGGTGCCCATGTGGCGCCGCCGCGCAAGCCTGCGAAGCATTTTCCGGTAGCGCCTCGGCTCTGGCCACAGCTCCCACGCCCGAAGAGCCAGGAGGGAAAGCCGTGCCTCGTTGGAAAGCTCTTTGGCAGCCGCTCCCGTGGCCCCACAACCCGTGGGGCTGCGGGCTTTGCAGCGGCCGTCAGCCTCGGCGCCACCGGCGCCCCCGAGGCACCGCCGCGCCAGTCTGCGAAGCATTTCCGGGTAGGGCCGCGGCTCTGGCCACAGCTCCCACGCCCGAAGAGCCAGGAGGGAAAGCCGTGCCTCGTTGGAAAGCTCTTTGGCAGCCGCTCGCGTGACCCCACAGCCCAAGAGGCTGCGGGCTTTGCGGCGGCCGTCAGCCTCGGCGCCACCGGCGCCCACGTGGCGCCACCGCGCCAGCCTGCGAAGCATTTTCCGGTAGGGCTGCGGCTCTGGCCACAGCTCCCACGCCCGAAGAGCCAGGAGGGAAAGCCGTGCCTCGTTGGGAAGCTCTTTGGCAGCCGCTCGCGTGGCCCCACAGCCCGTGGGGCTGCGGGCTTTGCGGCGGCCGTCAGCCTCAGCGCCACCGGCGCCCACCTTGCTCCGCTGCGTCAGACTGCGAAGCATTTTCCGGTAGGGCCGCGGCTCTGGCGACAGCTCCCACGCCCGAAGAGCCAGGAGGGAAAGCCGTGCCTCGTTGGAAAGCTCTTTGGCAGCCGCTCGCGTGACCCCACAGCCCAAGAGGCTGCGGGCTTTGCGGCGGCCGTCAGCCTCGGCGCCACCGGCGCCCACGTGGCGCCACCGCGCCAGCCTGCGAAGCATTTTCCGGTAGGGCCGCGGCTCTGGCCACAGCTCCCACGCCCGAAGAGCCAGGAGGGAAAGCCGTGCCTCGTTGGGAAGCTCTTTGGCAGCCGCTCGCGTGGCCCCACAGCCCGTGGGGCTGCGGGCTTTGCGGCGGCCGTCAGCCTCGGCCACACCGGTGCCCACGTGGCGCCGCCGCACCAGCCTGCGATGCATTTTCGGGTAGGGCTGCGGCTCTGGCCACAGCTCCCACGCCCGAAGAGCCAGGAGGGAAAGCCATGCCTCGTTGGAAAGCTCTTTGGCAGCCGCTCGCGTGGCCCCACAGCCCGTGGGGCTGCAGGCTTTGCGGCGGCCGTCAGCCTCGGCGCCACCGGCGCCCACCTGGCGCCGCCGCGCCAGCCTGCGAAGCATTTTCCGGTAGGGCCGCGGCTCTGGCCACAGCTCCCACGCCCGAAGAGCCAGGAGGGAAAGCCGTGCCTCGTTGGAAAGCTCTTTGGCAGCCGCTCGCGTGGCCCCACAGCTCGTGGGGCTGCGGGCTTTGCGGCGGCCGTCAGCCTCGGCGCCACCAGCGCCCACCTGGCGCCGCCGCACCAGCCTGCGAAGCATTTTCCGGTAGGGCCGCGGCTCTGGCCACAGCTCGCATGCCCGAAGAGCCAGGAGGGAAAACCGTACCTCCTTGGAAAGCTCTTTGGCAGCCGCTCGCGTGACCCCACAGACCATGGGGCTGCGGGCTTTGCGGCGGCCGTCAGCCTCAGCGCCACCGGCGCCCACGTGGCACCGCTGCGTCAGCCTGCGAAGCATTTTCCGGTAGCGCCGCGGCTCTGGCCACAGCTCCCACGCCCGAAGAGCCAGGAGGGAAAGCCATGCCTCGTTGGAAAGCTCTTTGGCAGCCGCTCGCGTGGCCCCACAGCCCGTGGGGCTGCGGGCTTTGCGGCGGCTCTCAGCCTCGGAGCCACCAGCGCCCACGTGGCGCCGCCGCACCAGCCTGCGAAGCATTTTCCGGTAGGGCCGCGGCTCTGGCCACAGCTCCCACGCCCGAAGAGCCAGGAGGGAAAGCCGTGCCTCGTTGGAAAGCTCTTTGGCAGCCGCTCTCGTGGCCCCACAGCCCATGGGGCTGCGGGCTTTGCGGCGGCCATCAGCCTCGGCGACACCGGTGCCCATGTGGCGCCGCCGCGCAAGCCTGCGAAGCATTTTCCGGTAGCGCCTATGCTCTGGCCACAGCTCCCACGCCCGAAGAGCCAGGAGGGAAAGCCGTGCCTCGTTGGAAAGCTCTTTGGTAGCCGCTCCCGTGGCCCCACAACCCGTGGGGCTGCGGGCTTTGCAGCGGCCGTCAGCCTCGGCGCCACCGGCGCCCCCGAGGCACCGCCGCGCCAGCCTGCGAAGCATTTTCGGGTAGGGACGCGGCTCTGGCCACAGCTCCCACGCCCGAAGAGCCAGGAGGGAAAGCCGTGCCTCGTTCGAAAGCTCTTTGGCAGCCGCTCGCGTGACCCCACAGCCCATGGGGCTGCGGGCTTTGCGGCGGCCGTCAGCCTCGGCGCCACCGGCGCCCACGTGGCGCCACCGCGCCAGCCTGCGAAGCATTTTCCGGTAGGGCCGCGGCTCTGGCCACAGCTCCCACGCCCGAAGAGCCAGGAGGGAAAGCCGTGCCTCGTTGGGAAGCTCTTTGGCAGCCCCTCGCGTGGCCCCACAGCCCATGGGGCTGCGGGCTTTGCGGCGGCCGTCAGCCTTGGCGCCACCGGCGCCCACTTGGCGCCGCCGTGCCAGCCTGCGAAGCATTTTCCGGTAGGGCCGCGGCTCTGGCCACAGCTCCCACGCCCGAAGAGCCAGGAGGGAAAACCGTGCCTCCTTGGAAAGCTCTTTGGCAGCCGCTCGCGTGGCCCCACAGACCATGGGGCTGCGGGCTTTGCGGCGGCCGTCAGCCTCAGCGCCACCGGCGCCCACCTTGCTCCGCTGCGTCAGACTGCGAAGCATTTTCCGGTAGGGCCGCGGCTCTGGCCACAACTCCCACGCCCAAAGAGCCAGGAGGGAAAGCCGTGCCTCGTTGGAAAGCTCTTTGGCAGCCGCTCGCGTGGCCCCACAGCCCGTGGGGCTGCAGGCTTTGCGGCGGCCGTCAGCCTCGGCCACACCGGAGCCCACGTGGCGCCGCCGCGCCAGCCTGCGAAGCATTTTCGGGTAGGGCCGCGGCTCTGGCCACAGCTCCCACGCCCGAAGAGCCAGGAGGGAAAGCCATGCCTCGTTGGAAAGCTCTTTGGCAGCCGCTCGCATGGACCCAGAGCCCGTGGGGCTGCGGGCTTTGCAGCGGCCGTCAGCCTCGGCGCCACCGGCGCCCACCTGGCGCCGCCGCCTCAGCCTGCAAAGCATTTTCGGGTAGAGCCGCGGCTCTGGCCACAGCTCCCACACCCGAAGAGCCAGGAGGGAAAGCCATGCCTCGTTGGAAAGCTATTTGGCAGCCGCTCGCGTGGCCCCACAGCCCGTGGGGCTGCGGGCTTTGCTGCGGCCGTCAGCCTCGGCGACACCGGCGCCCACCTTGCTCTGCTGCGTCAGCCTGCGAAGCATTTTCCTGTAGGGCCGCGGCTCTGGCCACAGCTCCCACGCCCAAAGAGCCAGGAGGGAAAGCCGTGCCTCGTTGGAAAGCTCTTTGGCAGCCGCTCGCGTGGCCCCACAGCCCGTGGGGCTGCGGGCTTTGCGGCGGCCGTCAGCCTCGGCGTCACCGGCGCCCACGTGGCGCCGCCGCGCCAGCATGCGAAGCATTTTCGGGTAGGGCCGCGGCTCTGCCCACAGCTCCCTCGCCCGAAGACCAAGGAGGGAAAGCCGTGCCTCGTTGGAAAGCTCTTTGGCAGCCGCTCGCATGGCCCCACAGCCCGTGGGGCTGTGGGCTTTGCGGCGGCCGTCAGCCTCGGCGACACCGGCGCCCACGTGGCGCCGCCGCGCCAGCCTGCGAAGCATTTTCCGGTAGGGCCGCGGCTCTGGCCACAGCTCCCACGCCCGAAGAGCCAGGAGGGAAAGCCGTGCCTCGTTGGAAAGCTCTTTGGCAGCCGCTCGCGTGGCCCCACAGCCCGTGGGGCTGCAGGCTTTGCGGCGGCCGTCAGCCTCGGCCACACCGGAGCCCACGTGGCGCCGCCGCGCCAGCCTGCGAAGCATTTTCGGGTAGGGCCGCGGCTCTGGCCACAGCTCCCACGCCCGAAGAGCCAGGAGTGAAAGCCATGCCTCGTTGGAAAGCTCTTTGGCAGCCGCTCGCATGGACCTAGAGCCCGTGGGGCTGCGGGCTTTGCAGCGGCAATCAGCCTCGGCGCCACCGGCGCCCACCTGGCGCCGCCGCGCCAGCCTGCAAAGCATTTTCGGGTAGAGCCGCGGCTCTGGCCACAGCTCCCACACCCGAAGAGCCAGGAGGGAAAGCCATGCCTCGTTGGAAAGCTATTTGGCAGCCGCTCGCGTGGCCCCACAGCCCGTGGGGCTGCGGGCTTTGCTGCGGCCGTCAGCCTCGGCGACACCGGCGCCCACCTTGCTCCGCTGCGTCAGCCTGCGAAGCATTTTCCTGTAGGGCCGCGGCTCTGGCCACAGCTCCCACGCCCAAAGAGCCAGGAGGGAAAGCCGTGCCTCGTTGGAAAGCTCTTTGGCAGCCGCTCGCGTGGCCCCACAGCCCGTGGGGCTGCGGGCTTTGCGGCGGCCGTCAGCCTCGGCGTCACCGGCGCCCACGTGGCGCCGCCGCGCTAGCCTGCGAAGCATTTTCAGGTAGGGCCGCGGCTCTGGCCACAGCTCCCTCGCCCGAAGACCAAGGAGGGAAAGCCGTGCCTCGTTGGAAAGCTCTTTGGCAGCCGCTCGCATGGCCCCACAGCCCGTGGGGCTGTGGGCTTTGCGGCGGCCGTCAGCCTCGGCGACACCGGCGCCCACTTGGCGCCGCCGTGCCAGCCTGCGAAGCATTTTCCGGTAGGGCCGCGGCTTTGGCCACAGCTCCCACGCCAGAAGACCAAGGAGGGAAAGCCGTGCATCGTTGGAAAGCTCTTTGGCAGTTGCTCGCGTGGCCCCACAGCCCGTGGGGCTGCGGGCTTTGCGGCGGCCGTCAGCCTCGGCGCCACCGGCGCCCACCTGGCGCCGCCGCGCCAGCCTGCGAAGCATTTTCCGGTAGGGCCTCGGCTCTGGCCACAGCTCCCACGCCCGAAGACCAAGGAGGGAAAGCCGTGCCTCGTTGGAAAGCTCTTTGGCAGCTGCTCGCGTGGCCCCACAGCCCGTGGGGCTGTGGGCTTTGCAGCGGCCGTCAGCCTCGGCGCCACCGGCGCCCACGTGGGGCCGCCGCGCCAGCCTGCGAAGCATTTTCCGGTAGGGCGGCGTCTCTGGCCACAGCTCGCATGCCCGAAGAGCCAGGAGGGAAAACCGTAGCTACTTGGAAAGCTGTTTGGCAGCCGCTCGCGTGACCCCACAGACCATGGGGCTGCGGGCTTTGCGGCGGCCGTCAGCCTCAGCGCCACCGGCGCCCACCTTGCTCCGCTGCGTCAGCCTGCGAAGCATTTTCCGGTAGGGCCGCGGCTCTGGCCACAGCTCCCACGCCCGAAGAGCCAGGAGGGAAAGCCGTGCCTCGTTGGAAAGCTCTTTGGCAGCCGCTCGCGTGGCCCCACAGCCCGTGGGGCTGCGGGCTTTGCGGCGGCCGTCAGCCTCGGCGACACCGGCGCCCACCTGGCACCGCGCCAGCCAGCCTGCGAAGCATTTTCCGGTAGGGCCGAGGCTCTGCCACAGCTCGCATGCCCGAAGAGCCAGGAGGGAAAGCCGTGCCTCGTTGGAAAGCTCTTTGGCAGCCGCTCGCGTGGCCCCACAGCCCGTGGGGCTGCGGGCTTTGCGGCGGCCGTCAGCCTCAGCGCCACCGGCGCCCACCTTGCTCCGCTGCGTCAGCCTGCGAAGCATTTTCCTGTAGGGCCGCGGCTCTGGCCACAGCTCCCACGCCCAAAGAGCCAGGAGGGAAAGCCGTGCCTCGTTGGAAAGCTCTTTGGCAGCCGCTCGCGTGGCCCCACAGCCCGTGGGGCTGTGGGCTTTGCGGCGGCCGTCAGCCTCGGCGACACCGGCGCCCACGTGGCGCCGCCGCGCCAACCTGCGAAGCATTTTCCGGTAGGGCCGCGGCTTTGGCCACATCTCCCATGCCCGAAGAGCCAGGAGGGAAAGCCGTGCATCGTTGGAAAGCGCTTCGGCAGTTGCTCGCGTGGCCCCACAGCCCGTGGGGCTGCGGGCTTTGCGGCGGCCGTCAGCCTCGGCGCCACCGGCGCCCACCTGGCGCCGCCGCGCCAGCCTACGAAGCATTTTCCGGTAGGGCCTCGGCTCTGGCCACAGCTCCCACGCCCGAAGACCAAGGAGGGAAAGCCATGCCTCGTTGGAAAGCTCTTTGGCAGCCGCTCGCGTGGCCCCACAGCCCGTGGGGCTGCGGGCTTTGCGGCAGCCGTCAGCCTCGGCTCCACCGGCGCCCACCTTGCTCTGCTGCGTCAGCCTGCGAAGCATTTTCCGGTAGGGCCGCGGCTCTGACCACAGCTCCCACGCCCAAAGAGCCAGGAGGGAAAGCCGTGCCTCGTTGGAAAGCTCTTTGGCAGCCGCTCGCGTGGCCCCACAGCCCGTGGGGCTGCGGGCTTTGTGGCGGCCGTCAGCCTCGGCGCCACCGGCGCCCACTTGGCGCCGCCGTGCCAGCCTGCGAAGCATTTTCCGGTAGGGCCGCGGCTCTGGCCACAGCTCCCACACCCGAAGACCCAGGAGGGAAAGCCATGCCTCATTGGAAAGCTCTTTGGCAGCCACTCGCGTGGCCCCACAGCCCGTCGGTTAGGGTTAGGGTTAGGGTTAGGGTTAGGGTTAGGGTTTAGGGTTAGGGTTAGGGTTAGGGTTAGGGTTTAGAGTTAGGGTTAGGGTTAGGGTTAGGGTTAGGGTTAGGGTTTAGAGTTAGGGTTAGGGTTAGGGTTAGGGTTTAGGGTTAGGGTTAGGGTTAGGGTTAGGGTTAGGGTTTAGGGTTAGGGTTAGGGTTAGGGTTAGGGTTAGGGGTTAGGGTTAGGGTTAGGGTTAGGGTTAGGGTTAGGGTTAGGGTTAGGGTTAGGGTTAGGGTTAGGGTTAGGGTTAGGGTTAGGGTTAGGGTTAGGGTTAGGGTTAGGGTTAGGGTTAGGGTTAGGGTTAGGGTTAGGGTTAGGGTTAGGGTTAGGGTTAGGGTTAGGGTTAGGGTTAGGGTTAGGGTTAGGGTTAGGGTTAGGGTTAGGGTTAGGGTTAGGGTTAGGGTTAGGGTTAGGGTTAGGGTTAGGGTTAGGGTTAGGGTTAGGGTTAGGGTTAGGGTTAGGGTTAGGGTTAGGGTTAGGGTTAGGGTTAGGGTTAGGGTTAGGGTTAGGGTTAGGGTTAGGGTTAGGGTTAGGGTTAGGGTTAGGGTTAGGGTTAGGGTTAGGGTTAGGGTTAGGGTTAGGGTTAGGGTTAGGGTTAGGGTTAGGGTTAGGGTTAGGGTTAGGGTTAGGGTTAGGGTTAGGGTTAGGGTTAGGGTTAGGGTTAGGGTTAGGGTTAGGGTTAGGGTTAGGGTTAGGGTTAGGGTTAGGGTTAGGGTTAGGGTTAGGGTTAGGGTTAGGGTTAGGGTTAGGGTTAGGGTTAGGGTTAGGGTTAGGGTTAGGGTTAGGGTTAGGGTTAGGGTTAGGGTTAGGGTTAGGGTTAGGGTTAGGGTTAGGGTTAGGGTTAGGGTTAGGGTTAGGGTTAGGGTTAGGGTTAGGGTTAGGGTTAGGGTTAGGGTTAGGGTTAGGGTTAGGGTTAGGGTTAGGGTTAGGGTTAGGGTTAGGGTTAGGGTTAGGGTTAGGGTTAGGGTTAGGGTTAGGGTTAGGGTTAGGGTTAGGGTTAGGGTTAGGGTTAGGGTTAGGGTTAGGGTTAGGGTTAGGGTTAGGGTTAGGGTTAGGGTTAGGGTTAGGGTTAGGGTTAGGGTTAGGGTTAGGGTTAGGGTTAGGGTTAGGGTTAGGGTTAGGGTTAGGGTTAGGGTTAGGGTTAGGGTTAGGGTTAGGGTTAGGGTTAGGGTTAGGGTTAGGGTTAGGGTTAGGGTTAGGGTTAGGGTTAGGGTTAGGGTTAGGGTTAGGGTTAGGGTTAGGGTTAGGGTTAGGGTTAGGGTTAGGGTTAGGGTTAGGGTTAGGGTTAGGGTTAGGGTTAGGGTTAGGGTTAGGGTTAGGGTTAGGGTTAGGGTTAGGGTTAGGGTTAGGGTTAGGGTTAGGGTTAGGGTTAGGGTTAGGGTTAGGGTTAGGGTTAGGGTTAGGGTTAGGGTTAGGGTTAGGGTTAGGGTTAGGGTTAGGGTTAGGGTTAGGGTTAGGGTTAGGGTTAGGGTTAGGGTTAGGGTTAGGGTTAGGGTTAGGGTTAGGGTTAGGGTTAGGGTTAGGGTTAGGGTTAGGGTTAGGGTTAGGGTTAGGGTTAGGGTTAGGGTTAGGGTTAGGGTTAGGGTTAGGGTTAGGGTTAGGGTTAGGGTTAGGGTTAGGGTTAGGGTTAGGGTTAGGGTTAGGGTTAGGGTTAGGGTTAGGGTTAGGGTTAGGGTTAGGGTTAGGGTTAGGGTTAGGGTTAGGGTTAGGGTTAGGGTTAGGGTTAGGGTTAGGGTTAGGGTTAGGGTTAGGGTTAGGGTTAGGGTTAGGGTTAGGGTTAGGGTTAGGGTTAGGGTTAGGGTTAGGGTTAGGGTTAGGGTTAGGGTTAGGGTTAGGGTTAGGGTTAGGGTTAGGGTTAGGGTTAGGGTTAGGGTTAGGGTTAGGGTTAGGGTTAGGGTTAGGGTTAGGGTTAGGGTTAGGGTTAGGGTTAGGGTTAGGGTTAGGGTTAGGGTTAGGGTTAGGGTTAGGGTTAGGGTTAGGGTTAGGGTTAGGGTTAGGGTTAGGGTTAGGGTTAGGGTTAGGGTTAGGGTTAGGGTTAGGGTTAGGGTTAGGGTTAGGGTTAGGGTTAGGGTTAGGGTTAGGGTTAGGGTTAGGGTTAGGGTTAGGGTTAGGGTTAGGGTTAGGGTTAGGGTTAGGGTTAGGGTTAGGGTTAGGGTTAGGGTTAGGGTTAGGGTTAGGGTTAGGGTTAGGGTTAGGGTTAGGGTTAGGGTTAGGGTTAGGGTTAGGGTTAGGGTTAGGGTTAGGGTTAGGGTTAGGGTTAGGGTTAGGGTTAGGGTTAGGGTTAGGGTTAGGGTTAGGGTTAGGGTTAGGGTTAGGGTTAGGGTTAGGGTTAGGGTTAGGGTTAGGGTTAGGGTTAGGGTTAGGGTTAGGGTTAGGGTTAGGGTTAGGGTTAGGGTTAGGGTTAGGGTTAGGGTTAGGGTTAGGGTTAGGGTTAGGGTTAGGGTTAGGGTTAGGGTTAGGGTTAGGGTTAGGGTTAGGGTTAGGGTTAGGGTTAGGGTTAGGGTTAGGGTTAGGGTTAGGGTTAGGGTTAGGGTTAGGGTTAGGGTTAGGGTTAGGGTTAGGGTTAGGGTTAGGGTTAGGGTTAGGGTTAGGGTTAGGGTTAGGGTTAGGGTTAGGGTTAGGGTTAGGGTTAGGGTTAGGGTTAGGGTTAGGGTTAGGGTTAGGGTTAGGGTTAGGGTTAGGGTTAGGGTTAGGGTTAGGGTTAGGGTTAGGGTTAGGGTTAGGGTTAGGGTTAGGGTTAGGGTTAGGGTTAGGGTTAGGGTTAGGGTTAGGGTTAGGGTTAGGGTTAGGGTTAGGGTTAGGGTTAGGGTTAGGGTTAGGGTTAGGGTTAGGGTTAGGGTTAGGGTTAGGGTTAGGGTTAGGGTTAGGGTTA